>NW_027040485.1:255000-277500 GCF_034236695.1 Oncorhynchus nerka
GTTTATAGCGTCTGCTTCCAACTCACACTCTCAAACACGTAGGTCCCCTGAACGCAGCTCACTCTCCAGGCCCACTTTCCAGCTCACTCTCCAGGCCCACTTTCCAGCTCACTCTCCAGGCCCACTTTCCAGCTCACTCTCCAGGCCCACTGTCCAGCTCACTCTCCAGGCCCACTGTCCAGCTCACACTCTCAAACACTGAAATATAGGTCCCAAAAAAAACGCAGCTCACTCTCCAGGCCCACTGTCCAGCTCACACTCTCAAACACATAGGTCCCCTGAACGCAGCTCACTCTCCAGGCCCACTTTCCAGCTCACTCTCCAGGCCCACTTTCCAGCTCACTCTCCAGGCCCACTTTCCAGCTCACTCTCCAGGCCCACTTTCCAGCTCACTCTCCAGGCCCACTTTCCAGCTCACTCTCCAGGCCCACTGTCCAGCTCACACTCTCAAAGACATAGGTCCCCTGAACGCAGCTCACTCTCCAGGCCCACTGTCCAGCTCACACTCTCAAACACATAGGTCCCCTGAACGCAGCTCACTCTCCAGGCCCACTTTCCAGCTCACTCTCCAGGCCCACTTTCCAGCTCACTCTCCAGGCCCACTGTCCAGCTCACACTCTCAAACACATAGGTCCCCTGAACGCAGCTCACTCTCCAGGCCCACTGTCCAGCTCACACTCTCAAACACATAGGTCCCCTGAACGCAGCTCACTCTCCAGGCCCACTTCCAGCTCACTCTCCAGGCCCACTGTCCAGCTCACTCTCCAGGCCCACTTTCCAGCTCACACTCTCAAACACATAGATCCCCTGAACGCAGCTCACTCTCCAGATCCCAATCACCTGAATTCTGATCACCTGTTCACAACACCTGTATGTGATTATCACACAGTATTTAGCTCAGTTCTTTGCACCTCCTTCACTCTGAGGTATTGTTTGTTTTGTGAACCTCTTCTATTTAGAGCGCTGGGGTTTCCGTAGTAGTCCTCCTGTGTACGATCGTTTTCTCCTGCCTCACTAACGATGACTTCTGCCTGTACCTTAGTCTATCATATTTCCTCACTAACGATGACTTCTGCCTATCCCCTGCCTGTACCTTAGTCTATCATATTTCCTCACTAACGATGACTTCTGCCTATCCCCTGCCTGTACCTTAGTCTATCATATTTCCTCACTAACGATGACTTCTGCCTATTCCCTGCCTGTACCTTAGTCTATCATATTTCCTGTTATCTACCTGTTGCCTGATCTCCCGGACGATGTTACTAGCCTTTTCCCTGCTTGTACTGTTGGCCTTGTTGGACCCCCTGTGTATGACCTTCTGCCCCTGCTTTGGTGTGTGTACCTGAGTGTGTGTACCTGAGTGTGTGTGGCTTGTGTGTGTGTGTGTGTGTGTGTGTGTGTGTGTGTGTGTGTGTGTGTGTGTGTGTGTGTGTGTGTGTGTGTGTGTGTGTGTGTGTGTGTGTGTGTGTGTGTGTGAGTGCATGTGTGTGTGTGTGCGTGTGTGTGTGTGTGTGTGTGTGTGTGTGTGTGTGTGTGTGTGTGTGTGTGTGTGTGTGTGTGTGTGTGTCGTGTCTTGGTGAGTGTGTGTGTGTGTTTATGTGCACTATTCATTCTGTATCTTGGCTACTTGATATGTGTTCATGTGTGTGTGTGTTTGTGAACGTGTGTGTGTCTTGTGTGTGTGTGTTGTCAGTGTTGAGTGTGTGAGTCTTGATCCCAGTTGGCACCATGGTATTGGGTTTATAGTAGCATATATGTGTCAGAGTGGGGGGTGTGGGTGATGGGGGTGTGGGGGGTAGATGTGGATCGGTCCAGACAGAGGCTGTTGTACATATCATTAGTACAATCACTGGCTTGGCAGTCAGGCTGACACGCTGTGTTCCTCTGGCTCTGCTCTGTCCTCCTGTCCTGGATTAGGGGGGGGGGGGGGGGTAGGATACAGGGGCTGGATCTGACTCTGTCCGTGTCTCCAAATGGAACACTATGCCCTACGTACTGTAGTAGGGGGCTCTGCTCTTTCCTCCTGTCCTAGAGTAGGGGGGGTAGGATACAGGGGCTGGATCTGACTCTGTCCGTGTCTCAAATGGAACACTATGCCCTACGTACTGTAGTAGGGGGCTCTGGTCAAAAGCAGTGCACTCTACAAGGGAAAAGGGTGTGTTTGGGACGCAGGATGGTGATCCTATAGTCAGGATGAGATAGAATATGGAGCTGAAACACACACACACCTTTAAAACACAACTAAAATAGAATCACATTTCAAATGTATTAGAAAGGTTGCAAGATCGAATCAAATTAAATCAAATGTATTTATAAAGCCCTTCTTACATCAGCGGATGACTTAAAGTGCTGTACAGAAACCCAGCCTAAAACCCCCAAACAGCAAGCAATGCAGGTGTAGAAGCACGGTGGCTAGGAAAAAACTCCCTAGAAAGGTCGGGAACCTAGGAAGAAACCTAGAGAGGAACCAGGCTATGAGGGGTGGCCAGTCCTCTTCTGGCTGTATCAGGTAGAGAGGAACCAGGCTATGAGGGGTGGCCAGTCCTCTTCTGGCTGTGCCGGGTGGAGATTATAACAGAACATGGCCAAGATGTTCAAATGTTCTTAGATGACCAGCATGGTCAAATAATAATAATCACAGTGGTTGTTTAGGGTGCAGCAAGTCAGCACCTCAGGAGTAAGTGTCAGTTGGCTTTTCATAGCCGATCATTAAGAGTATATCTACCACTCCTGCTGTCTCTAGAGAGTTGAAAACAGCAGGTCTGGGACAGGTAGCACGTCCGGTGAACAGGTCAGGGTTCCATAGCTGCAGGCAGAACAGTTGAAACTGGAGCAGCAGCACGGCCAGGTGGACTGGGGACAGCAAGGAGTCGTCATGCCAGGTAGTCCTGAGGCATGGTCCTAGGGCTCAGGTCCTCCGAGAGAGAGAAAGATAAAAAGAAAGAAAGAGAGAGGGAGAGAATTAGAGAGAGCATACTTATTAAATTCACACAGGACACCGTATAAGACAGGAGAAATACTCTACACATAAACTACTGCAGTATAAATACTGGAAGCTGAGACAGGAGGGATCAGGAGACACTGTGACCCCATCCAACGATATCCCCGGACAGGGCCAAACAGGCAGGATATAACCCCACCCACTTTGCCAAAGTACAGCCCCCACACCTCTAGAGGGATATCTTCAACCACCAACTTACCATCCTGAGACAAGGCCGAGTATAGCCCACAAAGATCTCCGCCACGGCACAACCCAAGGGGGGCGCCAACCCAGACATGAAGATCACGTCAGTGACTCAACCCACTCAAGTGACGCACCCCTCCTAGGGACGGCATGAAAGAGCACCAGTAAGCCAGTGACTCAGCCCCTGTAATAGGGTTAGAGGCAGAGAATCCCATTGGAAAGAACCGGCCAGGCAGAGACAGCAAGGGTGGTTTGTTGCTCCAGTGCCCTTTTGGTTCTAGTCAAGATTCTAGCAGCCGTATTTAGCACTAACTGAAGTTTATTTAGTGCTTTATCCGGGTAGCAGGAAAGTAGAGCATTGCAGTAGTCTAACCTAGGAGTGACAAAAGCATGGATTCATTTTTCTGCATCATTGTTGGACAGAAAGTTTCTTATTTTTGCTATGCTATTTAAATAGAAAAATTGGCTTTGCAAAAGTCTTGATATGTTCGTCAAAAGAGAGATCAGGGTCCAGAGTAACGCCGAGGTCCTTCACAGTTTTATTTGAGACGACTCTACAACCATCAAGATAAATTGTCAGATTCAACAGATAATCTCTTTGTTTCTTGGGACCTAGAACAAGCATCCTCTGTTTTGTCCGAGTTTAAAAGTAGAACATTTGAAGCCATCCACTTCCTTATGTCTGAAACACAGGCTTCCAGGGAGGGCAATTTTGGGGCTTCGCCATGTTTCATTGAAATGTACAGCTGTGTGTCGTCCACATAGCAGTGAAAGTTGACATTATATTTCCTAATAACATCCTCAAGAGGTAAAATATATAGTGAAAACAATAGTGGTCCTAAAACGGAACCTTGATGAACACCGAAATTTACAGTTGATTTGTCAGAGGACAAACCATCCACAGAGACAAACTGATATCTTTCCAACAGATAAGATCTAAACCAGGACAGAACTTGACCGTGTAGAAAACACAACTGAAATATAACAGCTGGAACCCACACCTCTAAAACACAACTGAAATATAACAGCTGAAACACACACCTCTAAAACACAACTGAAATAGAAAAGCTGAAACCCACACCTCTAAAACACAACTGAAAAAGAACAGCTGGAACCCACACTAGACGTGTGAAGCCCATAAACCAGCAGGTCTTGACAGAGATCCTTGCTGTGCAGTCAACATTTTACATGTTGCGGCTGAGAGCCTTTGGGGATGAAAATATGTGTGTTGTTGTCCTGCAGATTTGGAAATGCTTGTCTTTCTGGTTTGTATCAGGTTTCAGGTATGACCCAGTTGCAGACGGTGTCAAAGGTTTTATCTTGGTCTGGGTCGCAGTTGCAAACGAGAACTTGTTCTCAACTAGCCTACCTGGTTAAATAAAGGTGTTCTCAACTAGCCTCCCTGGTTAAATAAAGGTGTTCTCAACTGGCCTCCCTGGTTAAATAAAGGTGTTCTCAACTGGCATCCCTGGTTAAATAAAGGTGTTCTCAACTAGCCTACCTGGTTAAATAAAGGTGTTCTCAACTAGCCTCCCTGGTTAAATAAAGGTGTTCTCAACTGGCCTACCTGGTTAAATAAAGGTGTTCTCAACTGGCCTCCCTGGTTAAATAAAGGTGTTCTCAACTGGCCTCCCTGGTTAAATAAAGGTGTTCTCCTAGCCTACCTGGTTAAATAAAGGTGTTCTCAGCCTACCTGGTTAAATAAAGGTGTTCTCAACTGGCCTACCTGGTTAAATAAAGGTGAAATAAAATATTTTTGTATTTTTAAAAGGCAGGCAGAGGTCAGTAATCCAGCCAGGTGGGGTCAAGGTATAGAACGGCAGGCAGTCTCAGGGTCAGAGGTCAGTAATCCCAGCCAGGTGGGGTCAAGGTACAGAACGGCAGGCAGTCTCAGGGTCAGAGGTCAGTAATCCAGCCAGGTGGGGTCAAGGTACAGAACGGCAGGCAGTCTCAGGGTCAGAGGTCAATAATCCAGCCAGGTGGGGTCAAGGTATAGAACGGCAGGCAGTCTCAGGGTCAGAGGTCAGTAATCCAGCCAGGTGGGGTCAAGGTATAGAACGGCAGGCAGTCTCAGGGTCAGAGGTCAGTAATCCAGCCAGGTGGGGTCAAGGTACAGAACGGCAGGCAGTCTCAGGGTCAGAGGTCAGTAATCCAGCCAGGTGGGGTCAAGGTACAGAACGGCAGGCAGTCTCAGGGTCAGGTCAGTAATCCCAGCCAGGTCAAGTAATCCAGCCAGGTGGGGTCAAGGTGGGGTCAGAACAGGCAGTCTCAGGGTCAGAGGTCAGTCAGCCAGGTGGGGTCAGGGGCAGGCAGTCTCAGGGTCAGAGGTCAGTAATCCAGCCAGGTGGGGTCAAGGTACAGAACGGCAGGCAGTCTCAGGGTCAGAGGTCAGTAATCCAGCCAGGTGGGGTAAAGGTCAGGGTCTCAGGGTCAGAGGTCAGTAATCCCAGCCAGGTGGGGTCAAGGTACAGAACGGCAGGCAGTCTCAGGGTCAGAGGTCAGTAATCCAGCCAGGTGGGGTCAAGGTACAGAACGGCAGGAAGTGTCAGGTTCAGGGCAGGCAGTCTCCAGCCAGGTGGGGTCAAGGTCGGCAGGCAGTCTCAGGGTCAAGGTCAGTAATCCAGCCAGGTGGGGTCAAGGTACAGAACGGCAGGCAGTCTCAGGGTCAGAGGTCAGTAATCCCAGCCAGGTGGGGTCAAGGTACAGAACGGCAGGCAGTCTCAGGGTCAGAGGTCAGTAATCCCAGCCAGGTGGGGTCAAGGTACAGAACGGCAGGCAGTCTCAGGGTCAGTCAGTAATCCCAGCCAGGTGGGGGGTCAGAGCAGGCAGTCTCAGGGTCAGAGGTCAGTAATCCAGTCAGGTGGGGTCAAGGTACAGAAAGGCAGTCTCAGGGTCAGAGAAGGCAGAGCGGTCAAAACCAAGGAAGGACTAGAAAACAGGCAGGAGCAGGGGAAGAAACGCTGCTAGGTTTTTACGAACAACACGAACTGGCAACAGACAAACAGAGAACACAGGTATAAATACACAGGGGATAACGGGGAAGATGGACGACACCTGGAGGGGGGGTGGAGACAAGCAGAAAGACAGGAGAAACAGATCAGGGTGTGACACCTGGAGGGGGGTGGAGACAAGCAGAAAGACAGGAGAAACAGATCAGGGTGTGACACCTGGAGGGGGGGTGGAGACAAGCAGAAAGACAGGAGAAACAGATCAGGGTGTGACACCTGGAGGGGGGTGGAGACACCTGGAGGGGGGTGGAGACAAGCAGAAAGACAGGAGAAACAGATCAGGGTGTGACACCTGGAGGGGGGTGGAGACACCTGGTGGGGGGTGGAGACACCTGGAGGGGGGGTGGAGACAAGCAGAAAGACAGGAGAAACAGATCAGGGTGTGACACGTTGGTGTGCATTAGTCAGTGACAGGAAGAGCCAATTAAGATGAGAGAGGACAATTTTACTTATTCTCAAGAGCATGGCCTTGTTTCTACTCTACCATACCTCTACTCTACCTCACCTCTACTGTACCACACCTCTACTCTACCTCACCTCTACTGTACCACACCTCTACTCTACCACACCTCTACTCTACCATACCTCTACTATACCACACCTCTACTCTACCACACCTCTACTCTACCTCATCTCTACTCTACCTCACCTCTACTCTACCATACCTCTACTGTACCACACCTCTACTCTACCACACCTCTAGTCTACCACACCTCTAGTGTACCACACCTCTACCACACCTCTAGTCTACCATACCTCTACTCTACCTCACCTCTACTGTACCACCACTCTACTCTACCACACCTCTAGTCTACCATACCTCTACTCTACCACACCTCTACCACACCTCTAGTCTACCACACCTCTAGTGTACCACACCTCTACCACACCTCTAGTCTACCATACCTCTACTCTACCTCACCTCTACTGTACCACCACTCTACTCTACCACACCTCTAGTCTACCATACCTCTACTCTACCTCACCTCTACTGTACCACCACTCTACTCTACCACACCTCTAGTCTACCATACCTCTACTCTACCACACCTCTACCACACCTCTAGTCTACCATACCTCTACTCTACCTCACCTCTACTGTACCACACCTCTACTCTACCACACCTCTACCACACCTCTACCACACCACTATACTACCTCACCTCTACCACACCACTATACTACCACACCTCTACCACACCTCTACACCACCACACCTCTACCATACCTCTACTCTACCTCACCTCTACTGTACCACACCTCTACTTTACCTCACCTCTAGTCTACCATACCTCTACTCTACCACACCTCTACCACACCTCTACTCTACCACACCTCTAGTCTACCATACCTCTACTCTACCACACCTCTACCACACCTCTACTCTACCACACCTCTACTCTACCACACCTCTACTCTACCACACCTCTACTATACCACACCTCTACTCTACCACACCTCTACTCTACCACACCTCTACTATACCACACCTCTACCACACCTCTACCACACCACTATACTACCTCACCTCTACCACACCACTATACTACCACACCTCTACCACACCTCTACACCACCACACCTCTACTGTACCACATCTCTACTCTACCATACCTCTACTATACCACACCTCTACTCTACCACACCTCTACTCTACCTCATCTCTACTCTACCTCACCTCTACTCTACCATACCTCTACTGTACCACACCTCTACTCTACCACACCTCTAGTCTACCACACCTCTAGTGTACCACACCTCTACCACACCTCTAGTCTACCATACCTCTACTCTACCTCACCTCTACTGTACCACCACTCTACTCTACCACACCTCTAGTCTACCATACCTCTACTCTACCACACCTCTACCACACCTCTAGTCTACCACACCTCTAGTGTACCACACCTCTACCACACCTCTAGTCTACCATACCTCTACTCTACCTCACCTCTACTGTACCACCACTCTACTCTACCACCACACCTCTAGTCTACCATACCTCTACTCTACCTCACCTCTACTGTACCACCACTCACTCTACCACACCTCTACTCTACCACACCTCTAGTCTACCATAACTCTACTCTACCACACCTCTACCACACCTCTAGTCTACCATACCTCTACTCTACCTCACCTCTACTGTACCACACCTCTACTACCACACACTCTACTCTACCACACCTCTACTCTACCACACTCACTATACTACCTCTCACCTCTACCACACCACTATACTACCTCACCTCTACCACACCACTACACCACCACACCTCTACCACACCTCTACTCCACCACACCTCTACCACATCTCTACCTCACCTCTACTGTACCACACCTCTACTCTACCACACCTCTACTCTACCTCATCCACTCTACCTCACCTCTACCTCATACCTCTACTACCACACCTCACTCTACTACACCTCTAGTCTACCACACCTCTAGTGTACCACACCTCTACCACACCTCTAGTCTACCATACCTCTACTCTACCTCACCTCTACTGTACCACCACTCTACTCTACCACACCTCTAGTCTACCATACCTCTACTCTACCACACCTCTACCACACCTCTAGTCTACCACACCTCTAGTCTACCACACCTCTACCACACCTCTAGTCTACCACACCTCTACTCTACCTCACCTCTACTGTACCACCACTCTACTCTACCTCACCTCTAGTCTACCATACCTCTACTCTACCTCACCTCTACTGTACCACACCCTCTACTCTACCACACCTCTAGTCTACCATACCTCTACTCTACCACACCTCTACCACACCTCTAGTCTACCATACCTCTACTCACCTCACCTCTACTGTACCACACCTCTACTCTACCACACCTCTACCACACCTCTACCACACCACTATACTACCTCACCTCTACCACACCACTATACTACCACACCTCTACCACACCTCTACACCACCACACCTCTACCATACCTCTACTCTACCTCACCTCTACTCTACCTCACCTCTACTGTACCACACCTCTACCACACCTCTACCACACCACTATACTACCTCACCTCTACCACACCACTATACTACCACACCTCTACCACACCTCTACACCACCACACCTCTACCATACCTCTACTCTACCTCACCTCTACTGTACCACACCTCTACTTTACCTCACCTCTAGTCTACCATACCTCTACTCTACCACACCTCTACCACACCTCTACTCTACCACACCTCTAGTCTACCATACCTCTACTCTACCACACCTCTACCACACCTCTACTGTACCACACCTCTACTGTACCACACCTCTACTCTACCTCACCTCTAGTCTACCATACCTCTACTCTACCTCACCTCTACTGTACCACACCTCTACTCTACCACACCTCTAGTCTACCATACCTCTACTCTACCACACCTCTACCACACCTCTACTCTACCACACCTCTACTCTACCACACCTCTACTCTACCACACCTCTACTCTACCACACCTCTACCACACCTCTACCACACCACTATACTACCTCACCTCTACCACACCACTATACTACCACACCTCTACCACACCTCTACACCACCACACCTCTACCATACCTCTACTCTACCTCACCTCTACTGTACCACACCTCTACTCTACCACACCTCTAGTCTACCATACTACTCTACCACACCTCTACCACACCTCTACTCTACCACACCTCTACTCTACACCTCTAGTCTACCATACCTCACTCTACCTCACCTCTACTGTACCACACCTCTACTCTACCACACCTCTAGTCTACCATACCTCTACTCTACCACACCTCTACCACACCTCTACTCTACCACACCTCTACTCTACCACACCTCTACTATACCACACCTCTACCACACCTCTACCACACCACTACACTACCTCACCTCTACCACACCACTATATTACCACACCTCTACTCTACCACACCTCTACTATACCACACCTCTACCACACCACTACACTACCACACATCTACTCTACCACACCTCTACTCTACCACACCTCTAGTCTACCATACCTCTACTCTACCACACCTCTACCACACCTCTACTCTACCACACCTCTACTCTACCACACATCTACTCTACCACACCTCTACTCTACCACACCACTACACTACCACACATCTACTCTACCACACCTCTACTCTACCACACCTCTAGTCTACCATACCTCTACTATACCACACCTCTACCACACCACTACACTACCACACATCTACTCTACCACACCTCTACTGTACCACACCTCTACTATACCACACCTCTACCACACCACTACACTACCACACATCTACTCTACCACACCTCTACTCTACCACACCTCTACCACACCTCTACCACACCACTATACTACCTCACCTCTACTCTACCACACCTCTAGTCTACCACACCTCTACTATACCACACCTCTACCACACCACTACACTACCACACTCTACTCTACCACACCTCTACTACCACACCTCTACTCTACCACACCTCTACCACACCACTACACTACCACACATCTACTCTACCACACCTCTACTCTACCACACCTCTAGTCTACCATACCTCTACTATACCACACCTCTACCACACCACTACACTACCACACATCTACTCTACCACACCTCTACTCTACCACACCTCTACTCTACCACACCTCTACTATACCACACCTCTACTCTACCACACCTCTACTCTACCACACCTCTACTCTACCACACATCTACTCTACCACACCTCTACTCTACCACACCTCTACCACACCACTACACTACCACACATCTACTCTACCACACCTCTACTCTACCACACCTCTACTCTACCACACCTCTACTCTACCACACCTCTACTCTACCACACCTCTACTCTACCACACCTCTACTATACCACACCTCTACCACACCACTACACTACCACACCTCTACTCTACCACACCTCTACTCTGTCTACCACACCTCTACCACACCTCTACCACACCACTACACTACCACACCTCTACTCTACCACACCTCTACTCTACCACTCTACTCTACCACACCTCTACTATACCACACCTCTACCACTACTACACTACCACACCTCTACTCTACCACACCTCTACTCTACCACACCTCTACCACACCTCCACTACCACACCTCTACCACACCTCTACTCTACCACACCTCTACTCTACCACACCTCTACTCTACCACACAGATCTACTATACCACATCTACCACACCTCTAACTACCACAGTCTATCTCTACCACACCTCTACTCTACCACACCTCTAGATACCACACCTCTACCACACCACTACACACCACACCTCTACTCTACCACACCTCTACTCTACCACACCTCTACCACACCTCTACATCTACCACACCTCTACCACACCTCTACTCTACCACACCTCTACTCTACCACACCTCTACTATACCACACCTCTACCACACCTCTACTCTACCACACCTCTACTCTACCACACCACTACTCTACCACACCTCTACTATACCACACCTCTACCACACCACTACACTACCACACCTCTCTTACCACACCTCTGATTCTACCACACCTCTACCACACCTCTTCTACCACACCTCTACCACAGATACTCTACCACATTACTCTACCACACCTCTACTCTACCACACCTCTACTATACCACACCTACCACAGCAGGGTTACCACACCTCTACTCTACCACACCTCTACACCTCTACTTGTTTACCCACCTCTACCACACCTCTGTCTACCACACCTCTACTCTACCACAAACTCTACCAGCAGCCTCTACTTACCACACCTCTACTATACCACACCTCTACCACCTCTACTCTACCACAGGACTCTACCACATCTACTATCCCACACCTCTACCACACCTCTACTCTACCACACCTCTACAATCTCTACCACACCTCTACTCTACCATACCTCTACCACACCTCTACTATGACCTTACCACACCTCTACTATACCACACCTCTACCACACCTCTACACTACCACACATCTGTCCAGGACACCTCTACCACACCACTACACTACCACACATCTACTCTACCACACCTCTACACACCACTTACCACACATCTACTCTACCACACCTCTACCACACCACTATTTATGACCACACAAACTCTACCTCATCTCTACTCTACCACACCTCTACCACACATTTACACTCAGGACTAGATCTCCTCTGGACATGGCAGTAAACACAGCCCTACTCTACCACACCTCTACTTGTAGTGACATCTACTCTACCACACCTCTACCACAGGACTACATACCACACATTTGTCTCATCACACCTCTACCACACCACAGTGATTAATCATCTACTCTGGACACCTCTACTCTACCACACCTCTACCACACCACTACACTACCACACATCTATCTACCACACCTCTACCACACCAGTACACTACACAGGGATCTTCTGTCCATCTACCACACCACTACACTACACACATCTATCTACCACACCTCTACTCACCACACCTCTACCACAGCATCTATTCTACCACTGGACATCTACTCTACCACACCTCTCCATGGACACCTCTGTCTACCACACATAAGACTCTACCTCCATCTACCACCTATCTACACTACAGCACCTCTACTCTACCACACCTCTACCACACCTCTACACACACTGGTCTGTGATACTGTACCAGCACCTCTACTATACCACATCTACCACACCACTACACTACCACACCTGGTACCACACCTCTACCACACCTCTACCACACCTGTGGATCTACCACATCTGGACACCTCTACTGGTACCACACATCTACTCTACCTCACCTCTACTCTACCACACCTCTACTCTACCACACCTCTACCACACCTCTACTCTACCACACCTCTACCACACCTGATTCTACCACCTCTACCACACCTCACTCTACCACACCTCTACCACACCTCTGGACCACACCTCTACTCTAAACCTCTACACACCTCTACCACACCTGACTCTACCACACCTCTGGCAGTACTCTACACACACCTCTACCTCACCTCTACTCTGTCCATCTACCACACCTCTACACACACCTCAGTGGATTACCACACCTGGTACCACACCTCTACCACACCTCTACTCTACCACAGTACTCTACACAGGGACTCTTCTACCACACCTCTACCACACCTCTACCACACCTCTCCATCACACCTCTACCACACCTCAGTACACACAGTGATTTCTGACTGGACATACCACATTTACCATCTGGAACACTCAGTACACTCTACCACACCTCTACCATACCTGGACATGGCACTACCACACCAGTGATCAGGAACATGTGTGGCACACCTCTACCACACCTGGCAGTACCACAGCTGTACCTCTATCTGGGACATCTACCACACCTCTACCACACCTCTACACTACACACCAGACTCTGTCTACTTACCACACCTCCATCTGGACATGGCTGTACACACACACCTCTACTGTACCACACCTCTACCATCACCACTACACTACCACACAGTCACACCTCTACATTTACCCATCTGGACATGGCACCTCTACTCAGTCACCTCTACTCTACCTCCATCTGGACATGGCAGTACACCTCTAGTCTGACCTCACTCTACCAACCTCTGACCCATCTGGACATCTACCACACCTCTACACCACACACACTGTACCACACCTCTACCATTCTATCAACACATCTGGACCACACCTGGCAGTACCACACCTCTACCACAGTGGACTCTACCTCACCCATCTACCTCACCTCTACTCTACCACACACCTCTATTCTACCACACCTCCATCTACCACATGGCAGTACACACAGCAGGGATTCTATCCATCTGGACATGGCAGTACACACAGCAGGGAACTCTACCACAGTCCATCTGGACACACACTCACCACACTACATACCACACCTCTACAGAGCAGTCTCTTACATGGAGCAGGGATCTCTATCCATCTGGACATGGCAGTACACAGGGCAGGGATTCTCTCCATCTGGACATGTGGTACACACAGCAGGGATTCTATCCATCTGGACATGGCAGTACACACTGCAGGGATTAAAAATCCATCTACAACGGTTAATGGCAGACACGTTGTTTGAGTCCAGGACTAGATGTCTAATCTGTCTGGACCAGCCCAGTTAATCAGGGAGAGGGCAGGGACACCGTTGTCTGGACAGGCAGATGTATTAATCTGTGCCTGGTAACACCAGCCCAGTTAATCTATCCATCTGGACATGTATTAATCAGTGGTAAACCAGAGCAGGGATCTCTTCCATCTGTTTGGCAGGACACACTGCAGGGTAAACCAGCCCAGTCTAATCCATCTTCAGACACCGTTGTTTGCAGTCCAGGACAGATGCAGGGGTTCAGCCCCCATTTCTGGAGAAAATGGCAGAGATGTTTCCCATCGAGCGGAGGGATATCTAAATCCAATCTGACATGGAAATAGTAAACAGCCAATCACTGTGTTGGATGATCTAGCCGCTCCATCTGGACATGGCAGATTCACAACACGCAGGGTCACCTATCCATCTGGACATGCACCCAGCTCTACATCACACTGGTCTACTATGGCTGAAGGTACCAGCACAAGGTAGCTAATTGGTGTGGGATTATATCCATCTAATCTGATTTGGCAGTCTCTCTCCATAAACATGCTTTTCGTAGCAGAATTAGCTTTTCGAATAATGTTTCTCTCCATGTTGTCAACGCGTACACACATGAATTGTCACATCTGGAACATGGCAGCACACAAATAACAGATCCACCACACACAGTCAGAATGAGATTTACTCTGAAGGGACATTTGTCCATCTGGACATGGCAGTACACACAGCAGTGATTTATGTGTGTGTGGGACATTTGTCCATCTGGACATCTGGCAGTGTGTGTGTGTGCAGTGATTTATGAAGGGACATTTGTCCATCTGGACATGACAGATTAGATTCCAGTGAGACAAAGGAGGGAGAGAGAGACAAGAGAATATGGAAACATATTTTCACACCAGGAATTCTCTCCATCTGGACATGGCAGTACACAGAGCAGGGATTCTGATCTTGGCAGGGACAGCAGGGATTCTATCCATCTGGACATGGCAGTACACACAGCAGGATTTATGATCTGAACATGGCAGTACACATTTGTCCATCTGGACATGGCAGTACACACAGGGCAGGGATTTATGAAGGGACATTACACACAGCAGGGTCTATCCATCTGGACATGGCAGTACACACAGCAGGGACTCTCTCCATCTGGGACATTACACAGAGCAGGGTCCATCTGGACATGGCAGTACACAGCAGGGAGTGATCTTATGGAGTACAGGGACATTTGTCCATCTGGACATGGCAGTACACACAGCAGTGATTTATGGGACATTCTATCCATCTGGACATGGCAGTACACAGCAGGGATTCTATCCATCTGGACATGGCAGTACACACACATTTGTCCATCTGGACATGGCAGTACACACAGCAGTGATTTATCCAAGGGACATTTTGGTGGGTACACACAGCAGGGATTCTATCCATCTGGACATGGCAGTACACACAGTCAGTTCATCCATCTGGACATGGCAGTACACACAGCAGTGATTATCTCCATCTGGTCAGTGTAACACAGCAGTGATTTATGAAGTGGACATTTGTCCATCTGGTGGCAGTGGAACAGCAGTGATTTATGTGGACATTTGTCCATCTGGTGTGCAGTGGAACACAGTGATTTATGAAGTGGACATTTGTCCATCTGGACATGGCAGAACACAGCAGTGATTTATGAAGGGACATTTGTCCATCTGGACATGGGAACACAGCAGTGATTTATGAAGTGGACATTTGTCCATCTGGTGGCAGTGGAACACAGCAGTGATTTATGAAGTGGGGACATTTGTCCATCTGGTGGAACACAGCAGTGATTTATGAAGTGGAACATTTTCCATCTGGTTCAGAGTGAAGGAATGAAAGAGTAGTCAGACAAATGTAGAGAGTAAAGTTGAACACATCTGGCAGTGGAACACGGTGTACAGTGGAACACGGTGTGCAGTGGAACACGGGGTGCAGTGGAACACGGTGTGCAGTGGAACACGGTGTGCAGTGGAACACATCTGGCAGTGGAACACATCTGGCAGTGGAACACATCTGGCAGTGGAACACGGTGTGCAGTGGAACACGGTGTGCAGTGGAACACGGTGTGCAGTGGAACACATCTGGCAGTGGAACACGGTGTGCAGTGGAACACGGGGTGCAGTGGAACACGGGGTGCAGTGGAACACGGTGTGCAGTGGAACACATCTGGCAGTGGAACACGGTGTGCAGTGGAACACGGTGTGCAGTGGAACACGGTGTGCAGTGGAACACGGTGTGCAGTGGAACACGGTGTGCAGTGGAACACGGTGTGCAGTGGAACACGGTGTGCAGTGGAACACGGGGTGCAGTGGAACACGGTGTGCAGTGGAACACGGTGTGCAGTGGAACACGGTGTGCAGTGGAACACATCTGGCAGTGGAACACGGTGTGCAGTGGAACACGGTGTGCAGTGGAACACGGTGTGTTGCATCACGAACAGAAGTTCTGTGTTGCCAAGAGGAAAGAGATTAGGTAGTGGCACACACACACACACACACACACAAACAGACGCACAGTCACATGCACACACACTCACACACAAACAGACGCACAGTCACACGCACACACACTCACACACAAACAGACGCACAGTCACACTCACACACACACACACACACAAACAGACACACAGTCACACGCACACACACTCACACACAAACAGACGCACAGTCACACTCACACACACTCACACACAAACAGACGCACAGTCACACGCACACACACTCACACACAAACAGACGCACAGTCACATGCACACACACACCGAAACACACACACATACACACACATATACACACACATATACACACACACCGACACACACACACACACACATACACACACACACACACACACACACACACACACACATACACACACACCGACATATACACACACACACACACACACACACACACCGACACATACACACACACACACACACACACACACACATACCCGATAAGATGGTGACACGTTGACAGAGAGGAGTGATTTGTCCCTGCCACAATGCGTTGCCAAGGGAACACACACACACACACACTCGCTCACTCACTCACCCCGTCCTCTCTCTCAGCGCTAACCATACAGATTGGAGAAGAGGGAGTGAGGGAGAGGAGAGGGAGAGAGGGAGGGGGGAGGGAGGGGAGGGAGAGGAGAGGGAGAGAGGGAGGGAGAGGGGGAGAACAAGAGAGGGAGAGGAAGAGAGTGGGAGAGAGGGAGAGGGGGAGGGAGGGAGAGGGGGAGGGAGGGAGAGGGGGAGAACAAGAGAGGGAGAGGAAGAGAGGGAGAGAGGGAGAGGGGGAGGGAGGGAGTGGGGGGGAGGGGTGGGAGGGAGGGAGAGGGAGGGAGGGGAGAGAGGGAGAGGCGAGAGGGAGAGAAGGAGAGGGGAGAGAACAAGAGAGGGGAGGGAGAGGGGGGTGAGAGGGGTGGGAGGGAGGGAGAGAGGAGGGAGAGAGAGAGGGAGAGGGGGAGAACAAGAGAGGGAGAGGGAGAGGGGGAGTGAGAGGGGAGAGGGAGAGGGGGAGAGAGGTAGAGAGGGAGAGGGGGAGGGGGAGTGGAGGGCGTGGTGGGAGAGGGGGAGTGAGAGGGAGAGAGGGAGAGGGAGAGGGGAAGAGAGGGAGAGAAGGAGGGGAAACAGGGAGAGAAGGAGAGGGGGGAGTGAGAGGGAGAGAGGGAGGGGAAAGAAGGAGAGAGGGAGAGTGGAAAGAGAATGACGGTAGGTGTCATTGATTGCTGCAGGGACAGAGAATGTGATTGTGACTGTGTTGTGGCGCGTGTATATGTGTGTGTGTGTGTGTGTGTGTGTGTGTGTGTGTGTGTGTGTGTGTGTGTGTGTGTGTGTTGTGGTGTTGTCTGAGAAGCTCCTAGGCTAGGAGAGCTGCTTGCCTCTCTGATGACTAGCAGCTGATACCTGGGGATGCTTCCCAAATGGTACCCTACTCCCTCTAACGTACACTACTTCTGACGAGAGCCCATAAGAAGTGCACTATGTAAGAACTATAAAGCAATAGTCTGCCATTTGTGACAAACATTTATATTTCCCACTCTGAAAATCATTAAGATGATACAGCAGGATGGTAGGAGGAGAGAAGAGGAGAGGAGAGGAGAGGAGAGGAGAGGAGAGGAGAGGAGAGGGGAGGAGAGGTGAGGAGAGGAGAGGGAGGTGGAGAGGAGAGGGAGGGAGAGAGGAGGGAGAGGGAGAGGGAGAGGAGAGGAGAGGAGAGGAGAGGGTGGGAGAGGAGAGGAGAGGGAGGGAGAGGAGAGGAGAGGAGAGGAGAGGAGAGGAGAGGAGAGGAGAGGAGGGAGAGGGAGGAGAGGGAGGAGGAGGGAGAGGAGAGGAGAGGGTGGAGGAGGAGGGAGAGGAGAGGAGGGGAGAGGGAGGAGGAGGGAGAGGAGAGGAGAGAGGGAGGAGAGGTGAGGTGGGGAGAGGAGAGGTGTGTCTAGTGGTGGGTCTAATGGTGGTGGGTCTAGTGGTGGGTCTAGTAGTGGGTCTAGTGGTGGGTCTGGTGGTGGGTCTAGTGGTGGGTCTGGTGGTGGGTCTAGTGGCGGGTCTAGTGGTGGGTCTGGTGGTGGGTCTAGTGGTGGTGGGTCTAGTGGTGGGTCTAGTGGTGGTGGGTCTAATGGTGGTGGGTCTAGTGGTGGGTCTAGTGGTGGGTCTAGTGGTGGTGGGTCTAGTGGTGGGTCTAGTGGTGGGTCTAGTGGTGGTGGGTCTAGTGGTGGGTCTAGTGGTGGTGGGTCTAGTGGTGGGTCTAGTGGTGGGTCTAGTGGTGGGTCTAGTGGTGGATCTAGTGGTGGGTCTAGTGGTGGGTCTAGTGTTGGGTCTAGTGGTGGGTCTAGTGGTGGGTCTAGCGGTGGTTCTAGCGGTGGTTCTAGTGGTGGGTCTAGTGGTGGGTCTAGTGGTGGATCTAGTGATGGGTCTAGTGGTGGGTCTAGTGGTAGTGGGTCTAGTGGTGGTGGGTCTAGTGGTGGTGGGTCTAGTGGTGGTGGGTCTAGTGGTGGGTCTAGTGGTGGTGGGTCTAGTGGTGGGCCTAGTGGTGGTGGGTCTAGTGGTGGTGGGTCTAGTGGTGGGTCTAGTGGTGGTGGGTCTAGTGGTGGTGGGTCTAGTGGTGGGTCTAGTGGTGGGTCTAGTGGTGGTGCGTCTAGTGGTGGGTCTAGTGGTGGTGGTTCTAGTGGTGGGTCTAGTGGTGGTGGGTCTAGTGGTGGGTCTAGGGGTGGGTCTAGTGGTGGGTCTAGTGGTGGTGGGTCTAGTGGTGGGTCTAGTGGTGGTGGGTCTAGTGGTGGTGGGTCTAGTGGTGGGTCTAGTGGTGGGTCTAGTGGGTCTAGTGGTGGTGGGTCTAGTGGTGGTGGGTCTAGTGGTGGTGGGTCTAGTGGTGGGTCTAGTGGTGGATCTAGTGGTGGGTCTAGTGGTGGGTCTAGTGTTGGGTCTAGTGGTGGGTCTAGTGGTGGGTCTAGTGGTGGGTCTAGCGGTGGTTCTAGCGGTGGTTCTCGTGGTGGGTCTAGTGGTGGGTCTAGTGGTGGATCTAGTGATGAGTCTAGTGGTGGGTCTAGTGGTGGTGGGTCTAGTGGTGGTGGGTCTAGTGGTGGTGGGTCTAGTGGTGGTGGGTCTAGTGGTGGTGGGTCTAGTGGTGGGTCTAGTGGTGGGTCTAGTGGTGGTGGGTCTAGTGGTGGGTCTAGTGGTGGGTCTAGTGGTGGTGGGTCTAGTGGTGGGTCTAGTGGTGGTGGGTCTAGTGGTGGGTCTAGTGGTGGGTCTAGTGGTGGATCTAGTGGTGGGTCTAGTGGTGGGTCTAGTGTTGGGTCTAGTGGTGGGTCTAGTGTTGGGTCTAGTGGTGGGTCTAGTGGTGGGTCTAGTGTTGGGTCTAGTGGTGGGTCTAGTGGTGGGTCTAGTGGTGGGTCTAGTGGTGGGTCTAGTGGTGGGTCTAGTGGTGGTGGGTGGTGGTGGGTCTAGTGGTGGGTCTAGTGGTGGGTCTAGTGGTGGGGTCTAGTGGTGGGTCTAGTGGTGGGTCTAGTGGTGGTGGGTCTAGTGGTGGGTCTAGTGGTGGTGGGTCTAGTGGTGGGTCTAGTGGTGGTGGGTCTAGTGGTGGGTCTAGTGGTGGTGGGTCTAGTGGTGGGTCTAGTGGTGGTGGGTCTAGTGGTGGGTCTAGTGGTGGGTCTAGTGGTGGATCTAGTGGTGGGTCTAGTGGTGGGTCTAGTGTTGGGTCTAGTGGTGGGTCTAGTGGTGGGTCTAGCGGTGGTTCTAGCGGTGGTTCTAGTGGTGGGTCTAGTGGTGGGTCTAGTGGTGGATCTAGTGATGGGTCTAGTGGTGGGTCTAGTGGTGGTGGGTCTAGTGGTGGTGGGTCTAGTGGTGGTGGGTCTAGTGGTGGGTCTGGTGTTGGGTCTAGTGGTGGGTCTGGTGGTGGGTCTAGTGGTGGGTCTAGTGGTGGGTCTAGTGGTGGGTCTGGTGGTGGGTCTGGTGGTGGGTCTAGTGGTGGGTCTAGTGGTGGGTCTAGTGGTGGGTCTAGTGGTGGTGGGTCTAGTGGTGGTGGGTCTAGTGGTGGTGGGTCTGGTGGTGGGTCTAGTGGTGGTGGGTCTAGTGGTGGGTCTAGTGGTGGGTCTAGTGGTGGTGGGTCTAGTGGTGGGTCTAGTGGTGGTGGGTCTAGTGGTGGGTCTGGTGGTGGGTCTAGTGGTGGGTCTAGTGGTGGGTCTAGTGGTGGTGGGTCTAGTGGTGGGTCTAGTGGTGGGTCTAGTGGTGGGTCTAGTGGTGGTGGGTCTAGTGGTGGGCCTAGTGGTGGTGGGTCTAGTGGTGGTGGTTCTAGTGGTGGGTCTAGTGGTGGTGGGTCTAGTGGTGGTGGGTCTAGTGGTGGGTCTAGTGGTGGGTCTAGTGGTGGTGCGTCTAGTGGTGGGTCTAGTGGTGGTGGTTCTAGTGGTGGGTCTAGTGGTGGTGGGTCTAGTGGTGGGTCTAGGGGTGGGTCTAGTGGTGGGTCTAGTGGTGGTGGGTCTAGTGGTGGGTCTAGTGGCCATGATCTCGCCATCACGGTTGACAACTCCATTGTGTCCTCGTCCCAGAGCGCTAAGAACCTTGGCGTGATCCTGGACAACACCCTGTCGTTCTCAAATAACATCAAGGCGGTGGCCCGTTCCTGTAGGTTCATGCTCTACAACATCCGCAGAGTACGACCCTGCCTCACACAGGAAGCGGCGCAGGTCCTAATCCAGGCACTTGTCATCTCCCGTCTGGATTACTGCAACTCGCTGTTGGCTGGGCTCCCTGCCTGTGCCATTAAACCCCTACAACTCATCCAGAACGCCGCAGCCCGTCTGGTGTTCAACCTTCCCAAGTTCTCTCACGGCACCCCGCTCCTCCGCTCTCTCCACTGGCTTCCAGTTGAAGCTCGCATCCGCTACAAGACCATGGTGCTTGCCTACGGAGCTGTGAGGGGAACGGCACCTCAGTACCTCCAGGCTCTGATCAGGCCCTACACCCAAACAAGGGCACTGCGTTCATCCACCTCTGGCCTGCTCGCCTCCCTACGACTGAGGAAGTACAGTTCCCGCTCAGCCCAGTCAAAACTGTTCGCTGCTCTGGCCCCCCAATGGTGGAACAAACTCCCTCACGACGCCAGGACAGCGGAGTCAATCACCACCTTCCGGAGACACCTGAAACCCCACCTATTTAAGGAATACCTAGGATAGGATAAAGTAATCCTTCTCCCCCCCCTTAAAAGACCTAGATGCACTATTGTAAAGTGGCTGTTCCACTGGATGTCATAAGGTGAAAGCACCAATTTGTAAGTCGCTCTGGATAAGAGCGTCTGCTAAATGACTTAAATGTAAATCTTAAATGTAGTGGTGGTGGGTCTAGTGGTGGGTCTAGTGGTGGGTCTAATGGTGGGTCTAGTGGTGGGTCTAGTGGTGGTGGGTCTAGTGGTGGGTCTAGTGGTGGGTCTAGTGGTGGGTCTAGTGGTGGTGGGTCTAGTGGTGGGTCTAGTGGTGGTGGGTCTAGTGGTGGGTCTAGTGGTGGGTCTAGTGGTGGGTCTAGTGGTGGTGGGTCAAGTGGTGGGTCTAGTGGTGGGTCTAGCGGTGGGTCTAGTGGTGGGTCTAGCGGTGGTTCTAGCGGTGGTTCTAGTGGTGGGTCTAGTGGTGGGTCTAGTGGTGGATCTAGTGATGGGTCTAGTGGTGGGTCTAGTGGTGGT
>NW_027040485.1:282500-285000 GCF_034236695.1 Oncorhynchus nerka
CACCTTGGGTTTCAATGGGCTTTCCCATTGGGTGACATCTTGTTTTGTTGGGCTGTTTCAATGGGCTGTTTGTCCCATTGGGTGACATCTTGTTTTGTTAGTGGACCCCACACCTTGGGTTTCAATGGGCTGTTTGTCCCATTGGGTGACATCTTGTTTTGTTAGTGGACGGGATTCAATGGGGTGTTTGTCCCATTGGGTGACATCCTGGACCCCACACCTTGGGTTTCAATGGGCTGTTTGTCCCATTGGGTGACATCTTGTTTTGTTAGTGGACCCCTCACATTGGGTGACATCTGGACCCCTCTCTCGGGATTCAATGGGGTGTTTGTCCCATTGGGTGACATCTTGTTTTGTTTCAACCTTGGGTTTCAATGGGCTGTTTGTCCCATTGGGTGACATCTTGTTTTGTTAGTGGACCCCTCACCTCGGGTTTCAATGGGGTGTTTGTCCCATTGGGTGACATCTTGTTTTGTTAGTGGACCCCACACCTCAGGTTTCAATGGGCTGTTTGTCCCATTGGGTGACATCTTGTTTTGTTAGTGGACCCCACACCTCAGGTTTCAATGGGCTGTTTGTCCCATTGGGTGACATCTTGTTTTGCAAGTGGACCCCACACTCAGGTTTCTGGGCTGTTTGTCCCATTGGGTGACATCTTGTTTTAAAGTGGACCCCACCTCACCTGGGCTCTGCTATGAAAGTGGACCCCACACTCTCTCTGCTATTGGGACCCCACAAAGTGGACCCCACACTCTCTGCTGGACCCTATAAAGTGGACCCCACACCTCTCTGCTATAAAGTGGACCCCACACCTCTCTGCTATAAAGTGGACCCCCACACCTCTCTGCTATAAAGTGGACCCCACACCTCTCTGCTATAAAGTGGACCCCACACCTCTCTGCTATAAAGTGGACCCCACACCTCTCTGCTATAAAGTGGACCCCACACCTCTCTGCTATAAAGTGGACCCCACACCTCTCTGCTATAAAGTGGACCCCACACCTCTCTGCTATAAAGTGGACCCCACACCTCTCTGCTATAAAGTGGACCCCACACCTCTCTGCTATAAAGTGCAAATAGTCCAATGACACATTCCATTCATTTTAGCGTGAATTGTATAGGTATTTCAATTTGTTTGAATACGTTTTTTAATAGCGTAGAATGCCCTGCGTGCTTTCTCTCTCAGTTTGTTCACTGCATCATTAAGGTGTCCAGTTGAGCTTATCTTAAACCTCAGTAATTGTAGTGTGTACAGTACTCTATATATTTAAACCTCAGTAATTGTAGTGTGTACAGTACTCTATATATTTAAACCTCAGTAATTGTAGTGTGTACAGTACTCTATATATTTAAACCTCAGTAATTGTAGTGTGTGCAGTACTCTATATATTTAAACCTCAGTAATTGTAGTGTGTACAGTACTCTATATATTTAAACCTCAGTAAGGGAGAGAGAGGGAGGAGGGGAGAGAGGGAGGAGGGAGGGGAGAGGGAGGGAGGGGAGAGAGGGAGGAGGGGAGAGAGGGAGGAGGGAGGGGAGAGGGAGGGAGGGGAGAGAGGGAGGAGGGGAGAGAGGGAGGAGGAGGGGAGAGAGGGATGGGGAGGGGAGAGGGAGGAGGGGGGAGAGAGGGAGGAGGGGAGAGGGAGGGAGGAGGGAGGGGAGAGGGAGGAGGGGGAGAGAGGGAGGAGGGGAGGGAGGGAGGAGGGAGGGGAGAGGGAGGGAGGGGGAGAGAGGGAGGAGGGGAGAGAGGGAGGAGGGAGGGGAGAGGGAGGGAGGGGAGAGAGGAGGAGGGGAGAGAGGGAGGAGGGGGGGGGAGAGGGAGGGAGGGGAGAGAGGGAGGGAGGGGAGAGGGAGGAGGAGGGGAGAGGGAGGGAGGAGGGAGGGAGGAGGGGAGGGAGGAGGGGGAGGGGAGGAGGGAGAGGGAGAGGGAGGGAGGGAGGGAGAGAGGGAGGAGGGAGGGGAGAGAGGGAGGAGGGAGGGAAGAGCAGGCATTGAACCTGTGGAGACTACCACCAGGGGCTCAGGATTTATCTAGAAAATAATCAAATGCTTTTTTGGAAGTCGATAAAGCGTATATTTTGGTATTATTTTGGTGGACATGTTTATCTATCAGGATGTGTCAGGTGTAAATATGAACAGTCGTATGATGCTTTGGTATGAATCCAATTTGGTTTTTATTCAAGACATTGTGCTTATTCAGGAAGTTAAGAACTCTTACATTTATAGTACTACAGAAAACCTCTCTCTCTCTCTCTCTCTCTCTCTCTCTCTCTCTCTCTCTCTCTCTCTCTCTGTCTCTGTCTCTCTCTCTCTCTCTCTCTCTCTGTCTCTCTCTCTCTCTCTCTCTCTCTCTCTCTGTCTCTCTCTCTCTCTCTCTCTCTCTCTGTCTCTCTCTCTCTGTCTCTCTGTCTCTCTCTCTCTCTCTCTCTCTCTCTGTCTCTCTGTCTCTCTCTCTCTCTCTCTCTCTCTCTCTCTCTCTCTCTCCTCTCTCTCTCTGTCT
>NW_027040485.1:287024-371902 GCF_034236695.1 Oncorhynchus nerka
CTGTATATAGTATAGTATTAACTGACCCTGTATATAGTATGGTATTAACTGACCCTGTATATAGTATAGTATTAACTGACCCTGTATATAGTATGGTATTAACTGACCCTGTATATAGTATGGTATTAACTGACCCTGTATATAGTATGGTATTAACTGACCCTGTATATAGTATGGTATTAACTGACCCTGTATATAGTGTGGTATTAACTGACCCTGTATATAGTATTAACTGACCCTGTATATAGTATGGTATTAACTGACCCTGTGTATAGTATTAACTGACCCTGTATATAGTATGGTACTAACTGACCCTGTATATAGTATGGTATTAACTGACCCTGTATATAGTATGGTATTAACTGACTCTGTATATAGTATGGTATTAACTGACCCTGTATATAGTATGGTACTAACTGACCCTGTATATAGTATGGTATTAACTGACCCTGTATATAGTATGGTATTAACTGACCCTGTATATAGTATGGTATTAACTGACCCTGTATATAGTATGGTATTAACTGACCCTGTATATAGTATTAAACTGACCCTGTATATAGTATGGTATTAACTGACCCTGTATATAGTATGGTATTAACTGACCCTGTATATAGTATGGTATTAACTGACCCTGTATATAGTATGGTATTAACTGACCCTGTATATAGTATGGTATTAACTGACCCTGTATATAGTATGGTACTAACTGACCCTGTATATAGTATGGTATTAACTGACCCTGTATATAGTATGGTATTAACTGACCCTGTATATAGTGTGATACTAACTGACCCTGTATATAGTATGGTACTAACTGACCCTGTATATAGTATGGTATTAACTGACCCTGTATATAGTATGGTATTAACTGACCCTGTATATAGTATTAACTGACCCTGTATATAGTATAGTATTAACTGACCCTGTATATAGTATGGTATTAACTGACCCTGTATATAGTATGGTATTAACTGACCCTGTATATAGTATGGTATTATCTGACCCTGTATATAGTATGGTACTAACTGACCCTGTATATAGTATGGTATTAACTGACCCTGTATATAGTATGGTATTAACTGACCCTGTATATAGTATGGTATTAACTGACCCTGTATATAGTATGGTATTAACTGACCCTGTATATAGTATAGTATTAACTGACCCTGTATATAGTATGTTATTAACTGACCCTGTATATAGTATTAACTGACCCTGTATATAGTATAGTATTAACTGACCCTGTATATAGTATGGTATTAACTGACCCTGTATATAGTATGGTATTAACTGACCCTGTATATAGTATAGTATTAACTGACCCTGTATATAGTATTAACTGACCCTGTATATAGTATGGTATTAACTGACCCTGTATATAGTATGGTATTAACTGACCCTGTATATAGTATGGTATTAACTGACCCTGTATATAGTATGGTACTAACTGACCCTGTATATAGTATGGTATTAACTGACCCTGTATATAGTATGGTACTAAGTGACCCTGTATATAGTATGGTATTAACTGACCCTGTATATAGTACGGTATTAACTGACCCTGTATATAGTATGGTATTAAGTGACCCTGTATATAGTATGGTATTAACTGACCCTGTATATAGTATGGTATTAACTGACCCTGTATATAGTATTAACTGACCCTGTATATAGTATGGTATTAACTGACCCTGTATATAATATGGTATTAACTGACCCTGTATATAGTATGGTACTAACTGACCCAGTATATAGTATAGTATTAACTGACCCTGTATATAGTATGGTACTAACTGACCCTGTATATAGTATGGTATTAACTGACCCTGTATATAGTATGGTATTAACTGACCCTGTACATAGTATGGTATTAACTGACCCTGTATATAGTATGGTATTAACTGACCCTATATATAGTATGGTATTAACTGACCCTGTATATAGTATGGTATTAACTGACCCTGTATATAGTATTAAACTGACCCTGTATATAGTATGGTATTAACTGACCCTGTATATAGTATGGTATTAACTGACCCTGTATATAGTATAGTATTAACTGACCCTGTATATAGTATGGTACTAACTGAACCTGTATATAGTATGGTACTAACTGACCCTGTATATAGTATGGTACTAACTGACCCTGTATATAGTATAGTATTAACTGACCCTGTATATAGTATGGTACTAACTGAACCTGTATATAGTATGGTACTAACTGGCCCTGTATATAGTATAGTACTAACTGACCCTGTATATAGTATGGTATTAACTGACCCTATATATAGTATGGTATTAACTGACCCTATATATTGTATGGTATTAACTGACCCTGTATATAGTATGGTACTAACTGACCCTGTATATAGTATTAACTGACCCTGTATATAGTATGGTATTATCTGACCCTGTATATAGTATGGTATTAACTGACCCTGTATATAGTATTAACTGACCCTGTATATAGTATGGTATTATCTGACCCTGTATATAGTATGGTATTAACTGACCCTGTATATAGTATTAACTGACCCTGTATATAGTATGGTATTATCTGACCCTGTATATAGTATGGTATTAACTGACCCTGTATATAGTATTAACTGACCCTGTATATAGTATGGTATTATCTGACCCTGTATATAGTATGCTATTAACTGACCCTGTATATAGTATTAACTGACCCTGTATATAGTATTAACTGACCCTGTATATAGTATGGTATTATCTGACCCTGTATATAGTATGGTATTAACTGACCCTGTATATAGTATTAACTGACCCTGTATATAGTATTAACTGACCCTGTATATAGTATGGTATTATCTGACCCTGTATATAGTATGGTATTATCTGACCCTGTATATAGTATGGTACTAACTGACCCTGTATATAGTATTAACTGACCCTGTATATAGTATGGTATTATCTGACCCTGTATATAGTATGGTATTAACTGACCCTGTATATAGTATGGTATTAACTGACCCTGTATATAGTATTAAACTGACCCTGTATATAGTATGGTATTAACTGACCCTGTATATAGTATGGTACTAACTGACCCTGTATATAGTATGGTACTAACTGACCCTGTATATAGTATGGTACTAACTGACCCAGTATATAGTATAGTATTAACTGACCCTGTATATAGTATGGTACTAACTGACCCTGTATATAGTATGGTATTAACTGACCCTGTATATAGTATGGTATTAACTGACCCTGTACATAGTATGGTATTAACTGACCCTGTATATAGTATGGTACTAACTGACCCTGTATATAGTATGGTATTAACTGACCCTGTATATAGTATAGTATTAACTGACCCTGTATATAGTATGGTATTAACTGACCCTGTATATAGTATGGTACTAACTGACCCTGTATATAGTATGGTATTAACTGACCCTGTATATGGTATTAACTGACCCTGTATATAGTATGGTACTAACTGACCCTGTATATAGTATGGTATTAACTGACCCTGTATATAGTATGGTATTAACTGACCCTGTATATAGTATGGTATTAACTGACCCTGTATATAGTATGGTATTAACTGACCCTGTATATAGTATGGTACTAACTGACCCTGTATATAGTATGGTATTAACTGACCCTGTATATAGTATGGTATTAACTGACCCTGTATATAGTATTAACTGACCCTGTATATAGTATGGTATTAACTGACCCTGTATATAGTATGGTATTAACTGACCCTGTATATAGTATTAACTGACCCTGTATATAGTATAGTATTAACTGACCCTGTATATAGTATGGTATTAACTGACCCTGTATATAGTATGGTACTAACTGACCCTGTGTATAGTACTAACTGACCCTGTATATAGTATGGTATTAACTGACCCTGTATATAGTATGGTATTAACTGACCCTGTATATAGTATGGTACTAACTGACCCTGTATATAGTATGGTATTAACTGACCCTGTATATAGTATGGTACTAACTGACCCTGTATATAGTATGGTATTAACTGACCCTGTATATAGTATGGTATTAACTGACCCTGTATATAGTATTAACTGACCCTGTATATAGTCTGGTATTAACTGACCCTGTATATAGTATTAACTGACCCTGTATATAGTATGGTACTAACTGACCCTGTATATAGTATGGTATTAACTGACCCTGTATATAGTATGGTACTAACTGACCCTGTATATAGTGTGGTATTAACTGACCCTGTATATAGTATGGTATTAACTGACCCTGTATATAGTATGGTATTAACTGACCCTGTATATAGTATGGTATTAACTGACCCTGTATATAGTATTAACTGACCCTGTATATAGTATGGTATTAACTGACCCTGTATATAGTATGGTATTAACTGACCCTGTATATAGTATGGTACTAACTGACCCTGTATATAGTATTAACTGACCCTGTATATAGTATGGTATTAACTGACCCTGTATATAGTGTGGTACTAACTGACCCTGTATATAGTATGGTATTAACTGACCCTGTATATAGTATGGTATTAACTGACCCTGTATATAGTATTAAACTGACCCTGTATATAGTATGGTATTAACTGACCCTGTATATAGTATGGTATTAACTGACCCTGTATATAGTATGGTACTAACTGACCCTGTATATAGTATGGTATTAACTGACCCTGTATATAGTATGGTATTAACTGACCCTGTATATAGTATGGTATTAACTGACCCTGTATATAGTATGGTATTAACTGACCCTGTATATAGTATGGTATTAACTGACCCTGTATATAGTATGGTATTAACTGACCCTGTATATAGTATTAAACTGACCCTGTATATAGTATGGTATTAACTGACCCTGTATATAGTATGGTACTAACTGACCCTGTATATAGTATTAACTGACCCTGTATATAGTATGGTATTAACTGACCCTGTATATAGTATGGTATTAACTGACCCTGTATATAGTGTGGTATTAACTGACCCTGTATATAGTATGGTATTAACTGACCCTGTATATAGTATGGTACTAACTGACCCTGTATATAGTATTAACTGACCCTGTATATAGTATGGTATTAACTGACCCTGTATATAGTATTAACTGACCCTGTATATAGTATGGTACTAACTGACCCTGTATATAGTATTAACTGACCCTGTATATAGTATGGTACTAACTGACCCTGTATATAGTATGGTATTAACTGACCCTGTATATAGTATAGTATTAACTGACCCTGTATATAGTATGGTACTAACTGACCCTGTATATAGTATGGTATTAACTGACCCTGTATATAGTATGGTACTAACTGACCCTGTATATAGTATGGTATTAACTGACCCTGTATATAGTATGGTACTAACTGACCCTGTATATAGTATGGTATTAACTGACCCTGTATATAGTATGGTATTAACTGACCCTGTATATAGTATGGTATTAACTGACCCTGTATATAGTATGGTACTAACTGACCCTGTATATAGTATGGTATTAACCTGACCCTGTATATAGTATGGTATTAACTGACCCTGTATATAGTATGGTACTAACTGACCCTGTATATAGTATGGTATTAACTGACCCTGTATCTAGTATGGTATTAACTGACCCTGTATATAGTATGGCATTAACTGACCCTGTATATAGTATTAACTGACCCTGTATATAGTATGGTATTAACTGACCCTGTATATAGTATGGTACTAACTGACCCTGTATATAGTATTAACTGACCCTGTATATAGTATGGTATTAACTGACCCTGTATATAGTATTAACTGACCCTGTATATAGTATGGTATTAACTGACCCTGTATATAGTGTGGTATTAACTGACCCTGTACATAGTATGGTATTAACTGACCCTGTATATAGTATGGTATTAACTGACCCTGTATATAGTATTAAACTGACCCTGTATATAGTATGGTATTAACTGACCCTGTATATAGTATGGTATTAACTGACCCTGTATATAGTATAGTATTAACTGACCCTGTATATAGTATGGTACTAACTGAACCTGTATATAGTATGGTACTAACTGACCCTGTATATAGTATGGTACTAACTGAACCTGTATATAGTATGGTACTAACTGGCCCTGTATATAGTATAGTACTAACTGACCCTGTATATAGTATGGTATTAACTGACCCTATATATAGTATGGTATTAACTGACCCTATATATAGTATGGTATTAACTGACCCTGTATATAGTATGGTACTAACTGACCCTGTATATAGTATTAACTGACCCTGTATATAGTATGGTATTATCTGACCCTGTATATAGTATGGTATTAACTGACCCTGTATATAGTATTAACTGACCCTGTATATAGTATGGTATTATCTGACCCTGTATATAGTATGGTATTAACTGACCCTGTATATGGTATTAACTGACCCTGTATATAGTATGGTACTAACTGACCCTGTATATAGTATGGTATTAACTGACCCTGTATATAGTATGGTATTAACTGACCCTGTATATAGTATGGTACTAACTGACCCTGTATATAGTATGGTATTAACTGACCCTGTATATAGTATGGTATTAACTGACCCTGTATATAGTATGGTATTAACTGACCCTGTATATAGTATGGTATTAACTGACCCTGTATATAGTATGGTATTAACTGACCCTGTATATAGTATGGTATTAACTGACCCTGTATATAGTATTAAACTGACCCTGTATATAGTATGGTATTAACTGACCCTGTATATAGTATGGTACTAACTGACCCTGTATATAGTATTAACTGACCCTGTATATAGTATGGTATTAACTGACCCTGTATATAGTATGGTATTAACTGACCCTGTATATAGTGTGGTATTAACTGACCCTGTATATAGTATGGTATTAACTGACCCTGTATATAGTATGGTACTAACTGACCCTGTATATAGTATTAACTGACCCTGTATATAGTATGGTCTTAACTGACCCTGTATATAGTATTAACTGACCCTGTATATAGTATGGTACTAACTGACCCTGTATATAGTATTAACTGACCCTGTATATAGTATGGTACTAACTGACCCTGTATATAGTATGGTATTAACTGACCCTGTATATAGTATAGTATTAACTGACCCTGTATATAGTATGGTACTAACTGACCCTGTATATAGTATGGTATTAACTGACCCTGTATATAGTATGGTACTAACTGACCCTGTATATAGTATGGTATTAACTGACCCTGTATATAGTATGGTATTAACTGACCCTGTATATAGTATGGTATTAACTGACCCTGTATATAGTATGGTACTAACTGACCCTGTATATAGTATGGTATTAACTGACCCTGTATCTAGTATGGTATTAACTGACCCTGTATATAGTATGGCATTAACTGACCCTGTATATAGTATTAACTGACCCTGTATATAGTATGGTATTAACTGACCCTGTATATAGTATGGTACTAACTGACCCTGTATATAGTATTAACTGACCCTGTATATAGTATGGTATTAACTGACCCTGTATATAGTATTAACTGACCCTGTATATAGTATGGTATTAACTGACCCTGTATATAGTGTGGTATTAACTGACCCTGTATATAGTGTGGTATTAACTGACCCTGTACATAGTATGGTATTAACTGACCCTGTATATAGTATTAAACTGACCCTGTATATAGTATGGTATTAACTGACCCTGTATATAGTATGGTATTAACTGACCCTGTATATAGTATAGTATTAACTGACCCTGTATATAGTATGGTACTAACTGAACCTGTATATAGTATGGTACTAACTGACCCTGTATATAGTATGGTACTAACTGACCCTGTATATAGTATAGTATTAACTGACCCTGTATATAGTATGGTACTAACTGAACCTGTATATAGTATGGTACTAACTGGCCCTGTATATAGTATAGTACTAACTGACCCTGTATATAGTATGGTATTAACTGACCCTATATATAGTATGGTATTAACTGACCCTATATATAGTATGGTATTAACTGACCCTGTATATAGTATTAAACTGACCCTGTATATAGTATGGTATTAACTGACCCTGTATATAGTATGGTATTAACTGACCCTGTATATAGTATAGTATTAACTGACCCTGTATATAGTATGGTACTAACTGAACCTGTATATAGTATGGTACTAACTGACCCTGTATATAGTATGGTACTAACTGACCCTGTATATAGTATAGTATTAACTGACCCTGTATATAGTATGGTACTAACTGAACCTGTATATAGTATGGTACTAACTGGCCCTGTATATAGTATAGTACTAACTGACCCTGTATATAGTATGGTATTAACTGACCCTATATATAGTATGGTATTAACTGACCCTATATATAGTATGGTATTAACTGACCCTGTATATAGTATGGTACTAACTGACCCTGTATATAGTATTAACTGACCCTGTATATAGTATGGTATTATCTGACCCTGTATATAGTATGGTATTAACTGACCCTGTATATAGTATTAACTGACCCTGTATATAGTATGGTATTATCTGACCCTGTATATAGTATGGTATTAACTGACCCTGTATATAGTATTAACTGACCCTGTATATAGTATGGTATTATCTGACCCTGTATATAGTATGGTATTAACTGACCCTGTATATAGTATTAACTGACCCTGTATATAGTATTATCTGACCCTGTATATAGTATGGTATTAACTGACCCTGTATATAGTATTAACTGACCCTGTATATAGTATGGTATTATCTGACCCTGTATATAGTATGGTATTAACTGACCCTGTATATAGTATTAACTGACCCTGTATATAGTATGGTATTATCTGACCCTGTATATAGTATGCTATTAACTGACCCTGTATATAGTATTAACTGACCCTGTATATAGTATGGTATTATCTGACCCTGTATATAGTATGGTATTAACTGACCCTGTATATAGTATTAACTGACCCTGTATATAGTATTAACTGACCCTGTATATAGTATGGTATTATCTGACCCTGTATATAGTATGGTATTATCTGACCCTGTATATAGTATGGTACTAACTGACCCTGTATATAGTATTAACTGACCCTGTATATAGTATGGTATTATCTGACCCTGTATATAGTATGGTATTAACTGACCCTGTATATAGTATGGTATTAACTGACCCTGTATATAGTATGGTATTAACTGACCCTGTATATAGTATGGTACTAACTGACCCTGTATATAGTATGGTATTAACTGACCCTGTATATAGTATTAAACTGACCCTGTATATAGTATGGTATTAACTGACCCTGTATATAGTATGGTACTAACTGACCCTGTATATAGTATGGTACTAACTGACCCTGTATATAGTATGGTACTAACTGACCCAGTATATAGTATGGTATTAACTGACCCTGTATATGGTATTAACTGACCCTGTATATAGTATGGTACTAACTGACCCTGTATATAGTATGGTATTAACTGACCCTGTATATAGTATGGTATTAACTGACCCTGTATATAGTATAGTATTAACTGACCCTGTATATAGTATGGTATTAACTGACCCTTGTATATAGTATGGTATTAACTGACCCTGTATATAGTATGGTATTAACTGACCCTGTATATAGTATGGTATTAACTGACCCTGTATATAGTATGGTACTAACTGACCCTGTATATAGTATGGTATTAACTGACCCTGTATATAGTATGGTATTAACTGACCCTGTATATAGTATGGTATTAACTGACCCTGTATATAGTATGGTATTAACTGACCCTGTATATAGTATTAACTGACCCTGTATATAGTATGGTATTAACTGACCCTGTATATAGTATTAACTGACCCTGTATATAGTATGGTACTAACTGACCCTGTATATAGTATGGTATTAACTGACCCTGTATATAGTATTAACTGACCCTGTGTATAGTATAGTATTAACTGACCTTGTATATAGTATTAACTGACCCTGTATATAGTATGGTATTAACTGACCCTGTATATAGTATTAACTGACCCTGTATATAGTATGGTATTAACTGACCCTGTATATAGTATGGTATTAACTGACCCTGTATATAGTATGGTATTAACTGACCCTGTATATAGTATGGTATTAACTGACCCTGTATATAGTATGGTATTAACTGACCCTGTATATAGTATTAACTGACCCTGTATATAGTATGGTATTAACTGACCCTGTATATAGTATGGTATTAACTGACCCTGTGTATAGTATAGTATTAACTGACCCTGTATATAGTATTAACTGACCCTGTATATAGTATGGTATTAACTGACCCTGTATATAGTATGGTATTAACTGACCCTGTATATAGTATGGTATTAACTGACCCTGTATATAGTATGGTATTAACTGACCCTGTATATAGTATGGTATTAACTGACCCTGTATATAGTATTAACTGACCCTGTATATAGTATGGTATTAACTGACCCTGTATATAGTATGGTGTTAACTGACCCTGTATATAGTATGGTACTAACTGACCCTGTATATAGTATAGTATTAACTGACCCTGTATATAGTATTAACTGACCCTGTATATAGTATGGTATTAACTGACCCTGTATATAGTATGGTATTAACTGACCCTGTATATAGTATGGTATTAACTGACCCTGTATATAGTATGGTATTAACTGACCCTGTATATAGTATGGTATTAACTGACCCTGTATATAGTATTAACTGACCCTGTATATAGTATGGTATTAACTGACCCTGTATATAGTATTAACTGACCCTGTATATAGTATGGTATTAACTGACCCTGTATATAGTATGGTATTAACTGACCCTGTATATAGTATGGTATTAACCTGACCCTGTATATAGTATGGTATTAACTGACCCTGTATATAGTATTAGCTGACCCTGTATATAGTGTGGTATTAACTGACCCTGTATATAGTATGGTACTAACTGACCCTGTATATAGTATGGTACTAACTGACCCTGTATATAGTATGGTATTATCTGGCCCTGTATATAGTATGGTATTAACTGACCCTGTATATAGTATGGTACTAACTGACCCTGTATATAGTATGGTATTATCTGGCCCTGTATATAGTATGGTATTAACTGACCCTGTATATAGTATGGTATTAACTGACCCTGTATATAGTATTAACTGACCCTGTATATAGTATGGTACTAACTGACCCTGTATATAGTATGGTACTAACTGACCCTGTATATAGTGTGGTATTAACTGACCCTGTATATAGTATGGTATTAACTGACCCTGTATATAGTATGGTATTATCTGACCCTGTATATAGTATGGTACTAACTGACCCTGTATATAGTATGGTATTATCTGGCCCTGTATATAGTATGGTATTAACTGACCCTGTATATAGTATGGTAAACTGACCCTGTATATAGTATGGTATTAACTGACCCTGTATATAGTATGGTACTAACTACCCTGTATATAGTGCTGTATTAACTGACCCTGTATATAGTATGGTACTAACTGACCCTGTATATAGTATGGTACTAACTGACCTCTCTGTATAGTATGGTATTAACTGACCCTGTATATAGTATGGTATTAACTGACCCTGTATATAGTATGGTATTAACTGACCCTGTATATAGTATGGTATTAACTGACCCTGTATATAGTATGGTATTAACTGGACCCTGTATATAGTATGGTATTAACTGACCCTGTATATAGTATGGTATTAACTGACCCTGTATATAGTATGGTATTAACTGACCCTGTATATAGGTATTAACTGACCCTGTATATAGTATGGCATTAACTGACCCTGTATATAGTATTAACTGACCCTGTATATATTAACTGACCCTGTATATAGTATAACTGACCCCTGTATATAGTATGGTATTAACTGACCCTGAGGGAGGGAGGGGCTGTCAACCATAAACTAAATAATGTAGTTGTTAGTATTGGAGGAGGGAGGGAGGGAGGGAGGAGGGAGGGCTGTCAACCATAAACTAAATAATGTAGTTGTTAGTATTGGAGGGAGGGAGGGAGGAGGGAGGAGGGGGGGTGGGAGGGAGGGGGCTGTCAACCATAAAACTAAATAATGAAGTTGTTAGTATTGGAGGGAGGGAGGGAGGGAGGGAGGGAGGGGGCTGTCAACCATAAACTAAATAATGTAGTTGTTAGTATTGGAGGGAGGGAGGGAGGGAGAGGGAGGGAGGGAGGGGGAGGGAGGGGGGAGGGGAGGGGGCTGTCAACCATAAACTAAATAATGTAGTTGTTAGTATTGGAGGGAGGGAGGGAGGGAGGGAGGAGGGAGGGGGGCTGTCAACCATAAACTAAATAATGTAGTTGTTAGTATTGGAGGGAGGGAGGGAGGGAGGAGGGAGGGAGGAGGGAGGGAGGGGGGAGGGAGGGAGGGAGTAGTTGTTAGGGGGGAGGGAGGGAGGGGAGCTGTCAACCATAAACTAAATAATGTAGTTGTTAGTATTGGAGGGAGGGAGGGAGGAGGGGAGGGAGGGAGGGGGCTGTCAACCATAAACTAAATAATGTAGTTGTTAGTATTGGAGGGAGGGGAGGGAGGGAGGGGAGGGAGGGAGGGAGGGAGGGAGGGAGGGAGGGAGGGAGGGGGCTGTCAACCATAAACTAAATAATGTAGTTGTTAGTATTGGAGGGAGGGAGGGAGGAGGAGGGAGGGAGGGAGGGGGCTGTCAACCATAAACTAAATAATGTAGTTGTTAGTATTGGAGGGAGGGAGGGAGGGAGGGAGGAGGGAGGCTGTCAACCATAAACTAAATAATGTAGTTGTTAGTATTGGAGGGAGGAGGGGGAGGGAGGGAGGGAGGAGAGGGGGGGGCTGTCAACCATAAACTAAATAATGTAGTTGTTAGTATTGAGGGAGGGAGGGAGGGAGGAAGGGAGGGAGAACCATAAACTAAATAATGGAGGGAGGGAGGGAGGGAGGGAGGAGGGGCTGTCAACCATAAACTAAATAATGTAGTTGTTAGTATTGGAGGGAGGAGGGAGGGAGGGAGGGAGGGAGGGAGGGGGGAGGGGGAGGGAGGGAGGAGGGAGGGGCTGTCAACCATAAACTAAATAATGTAGTTGTTAGTATTGGAGGGAGGGAGGGAGGGAGGGAGGGGGAGGGAGGGAGGGAGGGAGGGGGCTGTCAACCATAAACTAAATAATGTAGTTGTTAGTATTGGAGGGAGGGAGGGAGGGAGGGAGGGAGGGAGGGAGGGAGGGGGAGGGAGGGGGGTGTCAACCATAAACTAAATAATGTAGGGAGGGAGGGAGGGAGAGGGGCTGTCAACCATAAACTAAATAATGTAGTTGTTAGTATTGGAGGGAGGGAGGGAGGGAGGGAGGGGGGGCTGTCAACCATAAACTAAATAATGGAGGGAGGGAGGGAGGGAGGGGGAGGGAGGGAGGGGGGGAGGGAGGGGAGGGAGGGAGGGGCTGTCAACCATAAACTAAATAATGTAGTTGTTAGTATTGGAGGGAGGGAGGGAGGGAGGGAGGGGGGGAGGGAGGGGGCTGTCAACCATAAACTAAATAATGTAGTTGTTAGTATTGGAGGGAGGGGAGGGGGAGGGAGGGAGGGAGGGAGAGGGAGGGGGGAGGGGCTGTCAACCATAAACTAAATAATGTAGTTGTTAGTATTGGAGGGAGGGAGGGGGAGGGAGGGAGGGAGGGAGGGAGGGGAGGGAGGGGGCTGTCAACCATAAACTAAATAATGTAGTTGTTAGTATTGGAGGGAGGGAGGGAGGGAGGGAGGGAGGGGGAGGGAGGGAGGGGGGGGCTGTCAACCATAAACTAAATAATGTAGTTGTTAGTATTGGAGGGAGGGAGGGAGGGGAGGGGGGAGAGGGAGGGAGGGAGGAGGGAGGGAGGGGGGCTGTCAACCATAAACTAAATAATGTAGTTGTTAGTATTGGAGGGAGGGAGGGAGGGAGGGAGGGGAGGGAGGGAGGGAGGGAGGGGGGGCTGTCAACCATAAACTAAATAATGTAGTTGTTAGTATTGGAGGGGGAGGGAGGGAGGGAGGGAGGGAGGGGGAGGGAGGGAGGGAGGGGCTGTCAACCATAAACTAAATAATGTAGTTGTTAGTATTGGAGGGAGGGAGGGAGGGAGGGAGGGAGGGGGAGGGAGGGGTAGTTGTTAGTATTGGAGGGAGGGAGGGAGGGAGGGGGAGGGAGGGAGGGGGGCTGTCAACCATAAACTAAATAATGTAGTTGTTAGTATTGGAGGGAGGGAGGGAGGGGGAGGGAGGGAGGGAGGGGGGGGGAGGGAGGGGGGGTGTCAACCATAAACTAAATAATGTAGTTGTTAGTATTGGAGGGAGGGAGGGAGGGAGGGGGAGGGAGGAGGGAGGGGGGGCTGTCAACCATAAACTAAATAATGTAAATCATAAACTAAATAATGTTGTTAGTATTGGAGGGAGGGAGGGAGGGGGGAGGGAGGGAGGGAGGGAGGGGCTGTCAACCATAAACTAAATAATGTAGTTGTTAGTATTGGAGGGAGAGGGGGAGGGAGGGAGGTTGTTAGTATTGAGGGAGGGAGGGAGTGGAGGGAGGGAGGAGGGGGGAGGGAGGGAGGGGCTGTCAACCATAAACTAAATAATGTAGTTGTTATTGGAGTATTGGAGGGAGGGAGGGAGGGAGGAGGGAGGGAGGGAGGGGGGAGGGAGGGGGGGGCTGTCAACCATAAACTAAATAATGTAGTTGTTAGTATTGGAGGGAGGGGGAGGGAGGGAGGGAGGGAGGGAGGGGCTGTCAACCATAAACTAAATAATGTAGTTGTTAGTATTGGAGGGAGGGAGGGAGGGAGGGAGGGAGGGAGGGAGGGAGGGAGGGAGGGGGGGCTGTCAACCATAAACTAAATAATGTAGTTGTTAGTATTGGAGGGAGGGAGGGGGGAGGGAGGGAGGGAGGGAGGGGGAGGGAGGGAGGGAGGGAGGGGGAGGGAGGGCTGTCAACCATAAACTAAATAATGTAGTTGTTAGTATTGGAGGGAGGGAGGGAGGGAGGGAGGGAGGGGGGAGAGGGGGGGGCTGTCAACCATAAACTAAATAATGTAGTTGTTAGTATTGGAGGGAGGGAGGGAGGGAGGGAGGAGGGAGGGAGGGGGCTGTCAACCATAAACTAAATAATGTAGTTGTTAGTATTGGAGGGAGGGAGGGAGGGAGGGAGGGAGGGAGGGGGGAGGGAGGGAGGGGCTGTCAACCATAAACTAAATAATGTAGTTGTTAGTATTGGAGGGAGGGAGGGAGGGAGGGAGGGGGGAGGGAGGGAGGGAGGGAGGGAGGGGGGAGGGAGGGAGGGGGGGGAGGGGGGCTGTCAACCATAAACTAAATAATGTAGTTGTTAGTATTGGAGGGAGGGAGGGAGGGAGGGGGAGGGAGGGAGGGAGGGAGGAGGGGGGGAGGGAGGGGCTGTCAACCATAAACTAAATAATGTAGTTGTTAGTATTGGAGGGGGGAGGGAGGGGGGGAGGGAGGGAGGGAGGGAGGGAGGGAGGGGGAGGGAGGGAGGGGCTGTCAACCATAAACTAAATAATGTAGTTGTTAGTATTGGAGGGAGGGAGGGAGGGAGGGAGGGAGGGGGGAGGGAGGGGGGAGGGAGGGAGGGAGGCTGTCAACCATAAACTAAATAATGTAGTTGTTAGTATTGGAGGGAGGGAGGGAGGGAGGGAGGGAGGGGGCTGTCAACCATAAACTAAATAATGTAGTTGTTAGTATTGGAGGGAGGGAGGGAGGGAGGGAGGGAGGGAGGGGGAGGGAGGGGGGGCTGTCAACCATAAACTAAATAATGTAGTTGTTAGTATTGGAGGGAGGGAGGGAGGGAGGGAGGGAGGGAGGGAGGGGGGGCTGTCAACCATAAACTAAATAATGTAGTTGTTAGTATTGGAGGGAGGGAGGGAGGAGGGAGGAGGGAGGAGGGGAGGGAGGGAGGTTGTTAGTATTGGAGGGAGGGAGGGAGGAGGGAGGGGCTGTCAACCATAAACTAAATAATGTAGTTGTTAGTATTGGAGGGAGGGAGGGAGGGAGGGAGGGAGGGAGGGAGGGGGAGGGAGGGAGGGGGCTGTCAACCATAAACTAAATAATGTAGTTGTTAGTATTGGAGGGAGGGAGGGAGGGAGGAGGGAGGGGGAGGGAGGGGGGGCTGTCAACCATAAACTAAATAATGTAGTTGTTAGTATTGGAGGGAGGGAGGGAGGGAGGGAGGGAGGGAGGGGGGGCTGTCAACCATAAACTAAATAATGTAGTTGTTAGTATTGGAGGGAGGGAGGGAGGGAGGGAGGGAGGGGGGGCTGTCAACCATAAACTAAATAATGTAGTTGTTAGTATTGGAGGGAGGGAGGGAGGGAGGGAGGGAGGGAGGGAGGGAGGGGAGGGGCTGTCAACCATAAACTAAATAATGTAGTTGTTAGTATTGGAGGGAGGGAGGGAGGGAGGGAGGGGGAGGGAGGAGGGAGGAGGGAGGGAGGGGGAGGGAGGGAGGGAGGGGGCTGTCAACCATAAACTAAATAATGTAGTTGTTAGTATTGGAGGGAGGGAGGGAGGGAGGGAGGAGGGAGGGAGGGAGGGAGGGAGGGCTGTCAACCATAAACTAAATAATGTAGTTGTTAATATTGGAGGGGGAGGAGGGAGGGAGGGAGGGAGGAGGGAGGGAGGGAGGGGGGGAGGAGAGGGAGGCTGTCAACCATAAACTAAATAATGTAGTTGTTAGTATTGGAGGGAGGGGGAGGGAGGGAGGGGAGGGAGGGAGGGAGGGGAGGGAGGGGGCTGTCAACCATAAACTAAATAATGTAGTTGTTAGTATTGGAGGGAGGGAGGGAGGGAGGGAGGGAGGGAGGGGAGGGGCTGTCAACCATAAACTAAATAATGTAGTTGTTAGTATTGGAGGGAGGGAGGGAGGGAGGGAGGGAGGGAGGGAGGGGGGCTGTCAACCATAAACTAAATAATGTAGTTGTTAGTATTGGAGGGAGGGAGGGAGGGGGAGGGAGGGAGGGAGGGAGGGAGGGAGGGGCTGTCAACCATAAACTAAATAATGTAGTTGTTAGTATTGGAGGGAGGGAGGGAGGGAGGGAGGGGAGGAGGGGGGCTGTCAACCATAAACTAAATAATGTAGTTGTTAGTATTGGAGTAGGGAGGGAGGGGAGGGAGGGGGGAGGGAGGGAGGGAGGGAGGGAGGGAGGGAGGGAGGGAGGGCTGTCAACCATAAACTAAATAATGTAGTTGTTAGTATTGGAGGGAGGGAGGAGGGAGGAGGGAGGGGAGGGGGCTGTCAACCATAAACTAAATAATGTAGTTGTTAGTATTGGAGGGGGAGGGAGGGAGGGAGGGAGGGAGGAGGGGGGAGGGAGGGAGGGGCTGTCAACCATAAACTAAATAATGTAGGGAGGGAGGGAGGGAGGGAGGGAGGGGGAGGAGGGGCTGTCAACCATAAACTAAATAATGTAGTTGTTAGTATTGGAGGGAGGGAGGGGGAGGGAGGGAGGGAGGGGCTGTCAACCATAAACTAAATAATGTAGTTGTTAGTATTGGAGGGGGGAGGGAGGGAGGGAGGGAGGGGGCTGTCAACCATAAACTAAATAATGTAGTTGTTAGTATTGGAGGGAGGGAGGGAGGGAGGGAGGGAGGAGGAGGGAGGGAGGGGCTGTCAACCATAAACTAAATAATGTAGTTGTTAGTATTGGAGGGAGGAGGGAGGAGGAGGGGAGGGAGGAGGGAGGGAGGGAGGAGGGAGGGAGGAGGGGGAGGGAGGGAGGGAGGGAGGGGCTCAACCATAAACTAAATAATGTAGTTGTTGTTTGGAGGAGGGGAGGGAGGGAGGGAGGGAGGGAGGAGGGAGGGGGAGGGAGGGAGGGGGGGCTGTCAACCATAAACTAAATAATGTAGTTGTTAGTATTGGAGGGAGGGAGGGAGGGAGGGAGGGAGGGAGGGAGGGAGGGAGGGAGGAGGGGGCTGTCAACCATAAACTAAATAATGTAGTTGTTAGTATTGGAGGGAGGGAGGGAGGGAGGGAGGGAGGGAGGGAGGGAGGAGGGGGGAGGAGGGGGGCTGTCAACCATAAACTAAATAATGTAGTTGTTAGTATTGGAGGGAGGGAGGGAGGAGGAGGGAGGGGAGGAGGGAGGGGGGGCTGTCAACCATAAACTAAATAATGTAGTTGTTAGTATTGGAGGGAGGGAGGGAGGGGAGGGAGGGAGGAGGAGGAGGGGGGGCTGTCAACCATAAACTAAATAATGTAGTTGTTAGTATTGGAGGGAGGGGGAGGGAGGAGGGAGGGGGGGGAGTCAACCATAAACTAAATAATGTAGTTGTTAGTATTGGAGGGAGGGAGGGAGGGAGGGAGGGAGGGAGGGAGGGGGAGGGGGGAGGGGCTGTCAACCATAAACTAAATAATGTAGTTGTTAGTATTGGAGGGAGGGAGGGGGAGGGAGGGAGGGAGGGCTGTCAACCATAAACTAAATAATGTAGTTGTTAGTATTGGAGGGAGGGAGGGGGTTAGGGATTGGAGGGAGGGAGGGGAGGGGGTCAACCATAAACTAAATAATGTAGTTGTTAGGAGGGAGGGAGGAGGGAGGGAGGGAGGGAGGGGGGGGCTGTCAACCATAAACTAAATAATGTAGTTGTTAGTATTGGGGAGGGAGGGGGAGGGGGAGGGAGGGAGGGGGAGGGAGGGGGGTCAACCATAAACTAAATAATGTAGTTGTTAGTATTGGAGGGAGGGGAGGGAGGGAGGGGGGAGGGAGGGGAGGGAGGGAGGGAGGGGGGGCTGTCAACCATAAACTAAATAATGTAGTTGTTAGTATTGGAGGGAGGGAGGGAGGGAGGGAGAGGGAGGGTTAGGGAGGGAGGGAGGGAGGGAGGGAGGGGGGGCTGTCAACCATAAACTAAATAATGTAGTTGTTAGTATTGGGGAGGGAGGGAGGGAGGGAGGGAGGGAGGGAGGGAGGAGGGGGGGTGTCAACCATAAACTAAATAATGTAGTTGTTAGTATTGGAGGGAGGGAGGGAGGGAGAGGGGAGGGAGGGAGGGGGGGCTGTCAACCATAAACTAAATAATGTAGTTGTTAGTATTGGAGGGAGGGAGGGAGGGAGGGAGGGAGGTAGTTGTTAGGGAGGGAGGGGAGGGAGGGAGGGAGGGGGGAGGGAGGGCTGTCAACCATAAACTAAATAATGTAGTTGTTAGTAGTTGGAGGGAGGGAGGGAGGGAGGGAGGGAGGAGGGAGGGAGGGAGGGGGCTGTCAACCATAAACTAAATAATGTAGTTGTTAGTATTGGGGAGGGGAGGGAGGAGGGAGGGAGGGAGGGAGGGAGGGAGGGAGGGAGGGAGGGGGCTGTCAACCATAAACTAAATAATGTAGTTGTTAGTATTGGAGGGAGGGAGGAGGGAGGGAGAGGGAGGGAGGGAGGGAGGGGCTGTCAACCATAAACTAAATAATGTAGTTGTTAGTATTGGAGGGAGGGGGGAGGGAGGGAGGGAGGGAGGGAGGGAGGGAGGGAGGGGCTGTCAACCATAAACTAAATAATGTAGTTGTTAGTATTGGAGGAGGGAGGGAGGGAGGGAGGGGGGTCAACCATAAACTAAATAATGTAGTTGTTAGTATTGGAGGGAGGGGGAGGGAGGGAGGGAGGGAGGGAGGGAGGGAGGGAGGGGGCTGTCAACCATAAACTAAATAATGTAGTTGTTAGTATTGGAGGGAGGGAGGGAGGGGGAGGGAGGGAGGAGGGGGAGGGAGGGAGGGAGGGAGGAGGGAGGGAGGGAGGGAGGAGGGAGGGGCTGTCAACCATAAACTAAATAATGTAGTTGTTAGTATTGAGGGAGGGAGGGAGGGAGGGAGGGAGGGAGGAGGGGCTGTCAACCATAAACTAAATAATGTAGTTGTTAGTATTGGAGGGAGGGAGGGAGGGGAGGGAGGGAGGGAGGGGAGGGAGGCTGTCAACCATAAACTAAATAATGTAGTTGTTAGTATTGGAGGGGGAGGGAGGGGGAGGAGGGAGGGAGGGAGGGAGGGAGGGAGGGAGGGAGGGAGGGAGGGGGGGGCTGTCAACCATAAACTAAATAATGTAGTTGTTAGTATTGGAGGGAGGGAGGGAGGGAGGGAGGGAGGGAGGGAGGGGGGAGGGGCTGTCAACCATAAACTAAATAATGTAGTTGTTAGTAAACTGGTTGTTAGTATTGAGGGAGGGAGGGAGGGAGGGAGGGAGGGAGGGAGGGGAGGAGCTGTCAACTATAAACTAAAATAATGTAGGGAGGAGGGAGGGAGGGAGGGAGGGAGGGAGGGAGGGAGGGGGCTGTCAACCATAAACTAAATAATGTAGTTGTTAGTATTGGAGGGAGGGAGGGAGAGGGAGGGAGGGAGGGGGAGGGAGGGAGGGAGGGAGGTTGTTAGTATTGGGGGGAGGGAGGGAGGAGGGAGGGAGGGAGGGAGGGGGGGGCTGTCAACCATAAACTAAATAATGTAGTTGTTAGTATTGGAGGGAGGGAGGGAGGGAGGAGGAGGGAGGGAGGGAGGGGGCTGTCAACCATAAACTAAATAATGTAGTTGTTAGTAGGGAGGGAGGGAGGGAGGGAGGGAGGGAGGGAGGGAGGAGGGAGGGGGGGCTGTCAACCATAAACTAAATAATGTAGTTGTTAGTATTGGAGGGAGGGAGGGAGGGAGGAGGGAGGGAGGGGAGGGAGGGAGGGAGGGGCTGTCAACCATAAACTAAATAATGTAGTTGGGAGGGAGGGAGGGAGGGGGGGGAGGGAGGGAGGGAGGGAGGGGCTGTCAACCATAAACTAAATAATGTAGTTGTTAGTATTGGAGGGAGGGAGGGAGGGAGGGAGGGAGGGAGGGGAGGGAGGGAGGGAGGGGCTGTCAACCATAAACTAAATAATGTAGTTGTTAGTATTGAGGGAGGGAGGGAGGAGGGAGGGAGGGAGGGGGGAGGGAGGGGCTGTCAACCATAAACTAAATAATGTAGTTAATAGTATTGGAGGGAGGGAGGGAGGGAGGGAGGGAGGGAGGGAGGGAGGGAGGGAGGGGGCTGTCAACCATAAACTAAATAATGTAGTTGTTAGTATTGGAGGGAGGAGGGAGGGAGGGAGGGAGGAGGGAGGGAGGAGGGGGAGGGAGGGAGGGGAGGGAGGGGAGGGAGGGCTGTCAACCATAAACTAAATAATGTAGTTGTTAGTATTGGAGGAGGGAGGGAGGGGGAGGGAGGAGGAGGGAGGGAGGAGGGAGGGGCTGTCAACCATAAACTAAATAATGTAGTTGTTAGTATTGGAGGGAGGGAGGGAGGGAGGGAATGGAGGGAGGAGGGAGGGAGGGAGGGAGGGGGCTGTCAACCATAAACTAAATAATGTAGTTGTTAGTATTGGAGGGAGGGAGGGGGAGGGAGGAGGGAGGAGGGGGGGCTGTCAACCATAAACTAAATAATGTAGTTGTTAGTATTGGAGGGGGAGGGAGGGAGGAGGGAGGGAGGGAGGGAGGGAGGGAGAGGGGGGAGGGAGGGGGGGCTGTCAACCATAAACTAAATAATGTAGTTGTTAGTATTGGAGGGAGGGAGGGAGGGAGGGGGAGGGAGGGGGGGGCTGTCAACCATAAACTAAATAATGTAGTTGTTAGTATTGGAGGGAGGGAGGGAGGGAGGGAGGGAGGGAGGGAGGAGGGGAGGGGGAGGGAGGGAGGGAGGGAGGGAGGGAGGAGGAGGGAGGGAGGGAGGAGGGAGGGGGAAGGTCAACCATAAACTAAATAATGTAGTTGTTAGTATTGGAGGGAGGGAGGGGGAGGGAGGGAGGAGGGAGGGAGGGGGGAGGGGGGGCTGTCAACCATAAACTAAATAATGTAGTTGTTAGTATTGGAGGGAGGGAGGGAGGGAGGGAGGGAGGGAGGGAGGGAGGGAGGGGCTGTCAACCATAAACTAAATAATGTAGTTGTTAGTATTGGAGGGAGGGAGGAGGGAGGGAGGGAGGGAGGGGGAGGAGGGAGGGCTGTCAACCATAAACTAAATAATGTAGTTGTTAGTATTGGAGGGAGGGAGGAGGGAGGGAGTAGGAGGGAGGGAGGGGGAGGAGGGGGAGGGGCTGTCAACCATAAACTAAATAATGTAGTTGTATTGAGGGAGGGAGGGAGGGGAGGGAGGGAGGGAGGAGGGGCTTAGTATTGGAGGGAGGGAGGGGAGGGAGGGAGGGAGGGAGGGAGGGAGGGAGGGAGGGAGGGGGGCTGTCAACCATAAACTAAATAATGTAGTTGTTAGTATTGGAGGGAGGGAGGAGGGAGGGAGGGAGGGAGGGAGGGAGGGGGCTGTCAACCATAAACTAAATAATGTAGTTGTTAGTATTGGAGGGAGGGAGGAGGGAGGGAGGGGAGGGAGGGAGGGGGGGCTGTCAACCATAAACTAAATAATGTAGTTGTTAGTATTGGAGGGAGGAGGAGGGGGAGGAGGGAGGGGAGGGGGAGGGGGGGGGCTGTCAACCATAAACTAAATAATGTAGTTGTTAGTATTGGAGGGAGGGAGGGAGGGAGGGAGGGGGAGGGGGAGGGAGGGAGGGAGGGAGGGAGGGAGGGGCTGTCAACCATAAACTAAATAATGTAGTTGTTAGTATTGGAGGGAGGGAGGGAGGGAGGGAGGGAGGGAGGGGAGGGAGGGAGGAGGGAGGGAGGGAGGGAGGGGGCTGTCAACCATAAACTAAATAATGTAGTTGTTAGTATTGGAGGGAGGAGGAGGGAGGGAGGGAGGGAGGGAGGGAGGGAGGGAGGGGGAGGGGCTGTCAACCATAAACTAAATAATGTAGTTGTTAGTATTGGAGGGAGGGAGGGAGGGAGGGAGGGCTGTCAACCATAAACTAAATAATGTAGTTGTTAGTATTGGAGGGAGGGAGGGAGGGAGGGAGGGGGAGGGAGGGAGGGAGGGAGGGAGGGAGGGGCTGTCAACCATAAACTAAATAATGTAGTTGTTAGTATTGGAGGGAGGGAGGGAGGGAGGGAGGGAGGGAGGAGGGAGGGAGGGCTGTCAACCATAAACTAAATAATGTAGTTGTTAGTATTGGAGGGAGGGAGGGAGGGAGGAGGGAGGGAGGGAGGGAGGGAGGGCTGTCAACCATAAACTAAATAATGTAGTTGTTAGTATTGGAGGGAGGGAGGGAGGGAGGGAGGGAGGGAGGGGAGGGAGGGGGGGGCTGTCAACCATAAACTAAATAATGTAGTTGTTAGTTTGGAGGGAGGGGAGGAGGGAGGGAGGGGGGGAGGGAGGGAGGGGGGCTGTCAACCATAAACTAAATAATGTAGTTGTTAGTATTGGAGGGAGGGAGGGAGGGAGGGAGGGAGGGAGGGAGGGAGGGAGGGCTGTCAACCATAAACTAAATAATGTAGTTGTTAGTATTGGAGGGAGGGAGGGAGGGAGGGAGGGAGGGAGGGAGGGAGGGAGGGAGGGAGGGGGGGCTGTCAACCATAAACTAAATAATGTAGTTGTTAGTATTGGAGGGAGGGAGGGAGGGAGGGAGGGAGGGAGGGAGGGCTGTCAACCATAAACTAAATAATGTAGTTGTTAGTATTGGAGGGAGGGAGGGAGGGAGGAGGGAGGGAGGGAGGGAGGGAGGGGCTGTCAACCATAAACTAAATAATGTAGTTGTTAGTATTGGAGGGAGGGAGGGAGGGAGGGAGGAGGGAGGAGAGGGAGGGGGGGGAGGAGGGGCTGTCAACCATAAACTAAATAATGTAGTTGTTAGTATTGGAGGGAGGGAGGGAGGGAGGGAGGGGAGGGAGGGAGGGAGGGAGGGGCTGTCAACCATAAACTAAATAATGTAGTTGTTAGTATTGGAGGGAGGGAGGGGGAGGGAGGGAGGGAGGTTAGTAGGGGGAGGGAGGGAGGGGGAGGGAGGGAGGGGCTGTCAACCATAAACTAAATAATGTAGTTGTTAGTATTGGAGGGAGGGAGGGAGGGAGGGAGGGAGGGAGGGGCTGTCAACCATAAACTAAATAATGTAGTTGTTAGTATTGGAGGGAGGGAGGGAGGGAGGGAGGGAGGGAGGGGGAGGGAGGGAGGGGGGGGGCTGTCAACCATAAACTAAATAATGTAGTTGTTAGTATTGGAGGGAGGGAGGGAGGGAGGGGGGGAGGGGGGGAGGGGGCTGTCAACCATAAACTAAATAATGTAGTTGTTAGTATTGAGGGAGGGAGGGAGGGAGGGAGGGAGGGAGGGAGGGAGGGGAGGGAGGGGGAGGGAGGGGGGCTGTCAACCATAAACTAAATAATGTAGTTGTTAGTATTGGAGGGAGGGAGGGAGGGAGGGAGGGAGGGAGGGAGGGAGGGGGGGGGGCTGTCAACCATAAACTAAATAATGTAGTTGTTAGTATTGGAGGGAGGGAGGGAGGGAGGGAGGAGGGAGGAGGGAGGGAGGGGCTGTCAACCATAAACTAAATAATGTAGTTGTTAGTATTGGAGGGAGGGAGGGAGGGAGGGAGGGAGGGAGGGAGGGGAGGGGGCTGTCAACCATAAACTAAATAATGTAGTTGTTAGTATTGGAGGGAGGGGAGGGAGGGAGGGAGGGAGGGAGGGAGGGGGAGGGAGGGAGGGAGGGAGGGAGGAGGGAGGGAGGAGAGGGAGGGGCTGTCAACCATAAACTAAATAATGTAGTTGTTAGTATTGGGAGGGAGGGAGGGAGGGAGGGAGGGAGGGAGGGAGGGAGGGAGGGGGCTGTCAACCATAAACTAAATAATGTAGTTGTTAGTATTGGAGGGGGAGGGAGGGAGGGAGGGGGAGGGGGAGGGAGGGAGGGAGGGGCTGTCAACCATAAACTAAATAATGTAGTTGTTAGTATTGGAGGGAGGGAGGGAGGGAGGGAGGGAGGGAGGGAGGAGGGAGGGGGGCTGTCAACCATAAACTAAATAATGTAGTTGTTAGTATTGGAGGGAGGGAGGGAGGGAGGGAGGAGGGAGGGGAGGGAGGGAGGGAGGGAGGGGCTGTCAACCATAAACTAAATAATGTAGTTGTTAGTATTGGGGAGGGAGGGAGGGAGGGAGGGAGGGAGGGGCTGTCAACCATAAACTAAATAATGTAGTTGTTAGTATTGGAGGGAGGGAGGGAGGGAGGGAGGGAGGGGGCTGTCAACCATAAACTAAATAATGTAGTTGTTAGTATTGGAGGAGGGAGGGAGGGAGGGAGGGAGGGAGGAGGGAGGGAGGGGGGCTGTCAACCATAAACTAAATAATGTAGTTGTTAGTATTGGAGGGAGGGGGAGGGAGGGAGGAGGGAGGGAGGGAGGGAGGGAGGGAGGGGGGCTGTCAACCATAAACTAAATAATGTAGGAGGAGGAGGGGGAGGGAGGGAGGGAGGGCTTGTTAGTATTGGAGGGAGGGAGGGAGGGAGGGAGGGAGGGGAGGGAGGGGCTGTCAACCATAAACTAAATAATGTAGTTGTTAGTATTGGAGGGAGGGAGGGAGGAGGGGAGGGAGGGAGAGGGAGGGGCTGTCAACCATAAACTAAATAATGTAGTTGTTAGTATTGGAGGGAGGGGGAGGGAGGGAGGGAGGGAGGGAGGGGAGGTTAGAGGGAGGAGGGAGGGAGGGAGGGAGGGAGGGAGGGAGGGGGCTGTCAACCATAAACTAAATAATGTAGTTGTTAGTATTGGAGGGAGGGAGGGAGGGAGGGAGGGAGGGAGGGAGGGAGGGGAGGGAGGGAGGGAGGGGGGCTGTCAACCATAAACTAAATAATGTAGTTGTTAGTATTGGAGGGAGGGGGAGGGAGGGAGGGAGGGAGGGGGGAGGGGAGGGGAGGAGGGGGGGGGCTGTCAACCATAAACTAAATAATGTAGTTGTTAGTATTGGAGGGAGGGGAGGGGAGGGAGGGGAGGGAGGGAGGGAGGGGGGCTGTCAACCATAAACTAAATAATGTAGTTGTTAGTATTGGAGGGAGGAGGGAGGGAGGGAGGGGAGGGAGGGAGGGGGAGGGAGGGAGGGAGGGGGGGGGAGGGGCTGTCAACCATAAACTAAATAATGTAGTTGTTAGTATTGGAGGGAGGGAGGGAGGGAGGGAGGGAGGGAGGGAGGGAGGGGGCTGTCAACCATAAACTAAATAATGTAGTTGTTAGTATTGGAGGGAGGGAGGGAGGGAGGGAGGGAGGGAGGGAGGGAGGGAGGGAGGGAGGGAGGGAGGAGGGAGGGAGGGGGAGGGAGGGCTGTCAACCATAAACTAAATAATGTAGTTGTTAGGAGGGAGGGAGGGAGGGGGAGGAGGGAGGGAGGGAGGGGGAGGAGGGAGGGAGGAGGGAGGAGGGAGGGGCTGTCAACCATAAACTAAATAATGTAGTTGTTAGTATTGGAGGGAGAGGGAGGGAGGGAGGAGGGGGAGGGAGGGAGGGAGGGAGGGAGGGGGGGCTGTCAACCATAAACTAAATAATGTAGTTGTTAGTATTGGAGGGGAGGGAGGGGAGGGAGGGAGGGAGGGAGGGAGGGGGGGCTGTCAACCATAAACTAAATAATGTAGTTGTTAGTATTGGAGGGAGGGAGGGGGAGGGAGGGAGGGGGCTGTCAACCATAAACTAAATAATGTAGTTGTTAGTATTGAGGGAGGGAGGAGGGAGGGAGGGAGGGGGGAGGGGGAGGGAGGGGCTGTCAACCATAAACTAAATAATGTAGTTGTTAGTATTGGAGGGAGGGAGGGAGGGAGGGAGGGAGGGGGGGGGCTGTCAACCATAAACTAAATAATGTAGTTGTTAGTATTGGGAGGGAGGGAGGGGGCTGTCAACCATAAACTAAATAATGTAGTTGTTAGTATTGGAGGGAGAGGGAGGGAGGGAGGGAGGGAGGGAGGGAGGGAGGGGGGGCTGTCAACCATAAACTAAATAATGTAGTTGTTAGTATTGGAGGGAGGGAGGGAGGGGAGGGGGGAGGGAGGGAGGGGAGGGAGGAGGGAGGGAGGGAGGAGGGAGGGAGGGGCTGTCAACCATAAACTAAATAATGTAGTTGTTAGTATTGGAGGGAGGGAGGGAGGGAGGGAGGGAGGGAGGGGGAGGGAGGGAGGGAGGGGCTGTCAACCATAAACTAAATAATGTAGTTGTTAGTATTGGAGGGAGGGAGGGAGGGAGGAGGGAGGGGGGCTGTCAGGGAGGGGGGAGGGAGGGAGGGAGCTGTCAACCATAAACTAAATAATGTAGTTGTTAGTATTGGAGGGAGGGAGGGAGGAGGGAGGGAGGGAGGGGGAGGGAGGGGGGCTGTCAACCATAAACTAAATAATGTAGTTGTTAGGGAGGGATTGAGAGGGAGGGAGGGAGGGAGGGAGGGAGGGAGGGAGGGGGGGCTGTCAACCATAAACTAAATAATGTAGTTGTTAGTATTGGAGGGGGAGGGAGGGAGGGAGGGAGGGAGGGAGGGAGGGAGGGAGGGGCTGTCAACCATAAACTAAATAATGTAGTTGTTAGTATTGGAGGGAGGGAGGGAGGGAGGGAGGGAGGGAGGGGGGGGGCTGTCAACCATAAACTAAATAATGTAGTTGTTAGTATTGGAGGGAGGGAGGGAGGGAGGGAGGAGGGAGGGGGAGGGAGGGAGGGAGGAGGGGGAGGGAGGGAGGGAGGGGCTGTCAACCATAAACTAAATAATGTAGTTGTTAGTATTGGAGGGAGGGAGGGGGAGGGAGGGAGGGAGGGAGGGAGGGAGGGAGGGAGGGAGGAGGAGGGAGGGAGGGGGCTGTCAACCATAAACTAAATAATGTAGTTGTTAGTATTGAGGGAGGGAGGGAGGGAGGGAGGGAGGGAGGGAGGAGGGAGGGAGGGAGGGAGGGGGGGGAGGGAGGGGGAGGAGGGGCTGTCAACCATAAACTAAATAATGTAGTTGTTAGTATTGGAGGGAGGGAGGGAGGGAGGGAGGGAGGGAGGGAGGGAGGGAGGGAGGAGGGGCTGTCAACCATAAACTAAATAATGTAGTTGTTAGTATTGGAGGGAGGGAGGAGGGAGGGAGGGAGGGAGGGGGGAGGGGAGGGAGGGAGGGGGCTGTCAACCATAAACTAAATAATGTAGTTGTTAGTATTGGAGGGAGGGAGGGAGGGAGGGAGGGAGGGAGGGAGGGAGGGAGGGGCTGTCAACCATAAACTAAATAATGTAGTTGTTAGTATTGGAGGGAGGGAGGGAGGGAGGGAGGGAGGGAGGGTATTGGAGGGAGGGGGGAGGGAGGGAGGGAGGGGCTGTCAACCATAAACTAAATAATGTAGTTGTTAGTATTGGAGGGAGGAGGGAGGGAGGGAGGGAGGGAGGGAGGGGCTGTCAACCATAAACTAAATAATGTAGTTGTTAGTATTGGAGGGAGGGAGGGAGGGAGGGAGGGAGGGGGGAGGGAGGGAGGGAGGGGGAGGGAGGGAGGGGCTGTCAACCATAAACTAAATAATGTAGTTGTTAGTATTGGAGGGAGGGAGGGAGGAGGGAGGGGGAGGGAGGGAGGGGGGAGGGGGGGCTGTCAACCATAAACTAAATAATGTAGTTGTTAGTATTGGAGGGAGGGAGGGAGGAGGGAGGAGGAGGGAGGGGGGGCTGTCAACCATAAACTAAATAATGTAGTTGTTAGTATTGGAGGGAGGGGGAGGAGGGAGGGAGGGAGGGAGGGGAGGGGGCTGTCAACCATAAACTAAATAATGTAGTTGTTAGTATTGGAGGGAGGGAGGAGGGAGGGAGGGAGGGAGGGAGGGGGGGGCTGTCAACCATAAACTAAATAATGTAGTTGTTAGTATTGGAGGGAGGGAGGGAGGGGGAGGGAGGGAGGGAGGGAGGGAGGGAGGGAGGGGCTGTCAACCATAAACTAAATAATGTAGTTGTTAGTATTGAGGGAGGGAGGGAGGGAGGGAGGGAGGGAGGGAGGGGAGGAGGGAGGGAGGGGGGAGGAGGAGGGAGGAGGAGGCTGTCAACCATAAACTAAATAATGTAGTTGTTAGTATTGGAGGGAGGGAGGGAGGGAGGGAGGGGGGAGGGAGGGAGGGAGGGAGGGAGGGAGGGGGAGGGAGGGGAGGGAGGAGGGGCTGTCAACCATAAACTAAATAATGTAGTTGTTAGTATTGGAGGGAGGGAGGGAGGGAGGGAGGGAGGGAGGGAGGGGGCTGTCAACCATAAACTAAATAATGTAGTTGTTAGTATTGGAGGGAGGGAGGGAGGAGGGAGGGAGGGAGGGAGGGAGGAGGGAGGGAGGGAGGGAGGGAGGGAGGGGGCTGTCAACCATAAACTAAATAATGTAGTTGTTAGTATTGGAGGGAGGGAGGGAGGGAGGGAGGGAGGGAGGGAGGGAGGAGGGAGGGGGGCTGTCAACCATAAACTAAATAATGTAGTTGTTAGTATTGGAGGGAGGGAGGGAGGGAGGGAGGGAGGGGGCTGTCAACCATAAACTAAATAATGTAGTTGTTAATATTGGAGGGAGGGAGGGAGGGAGGGAGGGAGGGAGGGAGGGAGGGAGGGAGGGAGGGAGGGAGGGAGGGGGGAGGGGAGGGGCTGTCAACCATAAACTAAATAATGTAGTTGTTAGTATTGGAGGGAGGGAGGGAGGGAGGGAGGGAGGGAGGGAGGGAGGGAGGGAGGGAGGGAGGGGCTGTCAACCATAAACTAAATAATGTAGTTGTTAGTATTGGAGGGAGGGAGGGAGGGAGGGAGGGAGGGAGGGAGGGAGGGAGGGAGGGAGGGAGGGGCTGTCAACCATAAACTAAATAATGTAGTTGTTAGTATTGGAGGGAGGGAGGGAGGGAGGGAGGGAGGGAGGGGCTGTCAACCATAAACTAAATAATGTAGTTGTTAGTATTGAGGGAGGGAGGGAGGGAGGGAGGGAGGGAGGGGGGAGGGGGGGAGGGAGGGAGGAGGGAGGGGGCTGTCAACCATAAACTAAATAATGTAGTTGTTAGTATTGGAGGGAGGGAGGAGGGAGGGAGGGGAGGGGGAGGGAGGCTGTCAACCATAAACTAAATAATGTAGTTGTTAGTATTGGAGGGAGGGAGGGAGGAGGGAGGGAGGGAGGGAGGGAGGGAGGGAGGGAGGGAGGGGCTGTCAACCATAAACTAAATAATGTAGTTGTTAGGGATTGGAGGGAGGGAGGAGGGAGGGAGGGAGGGAGGGAGGAGGGAGGGGCTGTCAACCATAAACTAAATAATGTAGTTGTTAGTATTGGAGGGAGGGAGGGAGGGAGGGAGGGAGGGAGGGGGGAGGAGGGAGGGCTGTCAACCATAAACTAAATAATGTAGTTGTTAGTATTGGAGGGAGGGAGGGAGGGGGAGGGAGGGGGGGGCTGTCAACCATAAACTAAATAATGTAGTTGTTAGTATTGGAGGGAGGGAGGGAGGGAGGGAGGGAGGGAGGGAGGGGGGGGAGGGAGGGAGGGGGGGGCTGTCAACCATAAACTAAATAATGTAGTTGTTAGTATTGGAGGAGGGAGGGAGGGAGGGAGGGAGGGAGGGAGGGAGGGAGGGGGCTGTCAACCATAAACTAAATAATGTAGTTGTTAGTATTGGAGGGAGGGAGGGGGAGGGAGGGAGGGAGGGAGGGAGGGAGGGAGGGAGGGAGGGAGGGAGGGGGAGGGGGGGCTGTCAACCATAAACTAAATAATGTAGTTGTTAGTATTGGAGGGAGGAAGGGAGGGAGGGAGGGAGGGAGGGAGGGAGGGAGGAGGGGAGGGGGGGCTGTCAACCATAAACTAAATAATGTAGTTGTTAGTATTGAGGGAGGGAGGGAGGGAGGGAGGGAGGGAGGGAGGGAGGGGGGGCTGTCAACCATAAACTAAATAATGTAGTTGTTAGTATTGGAGGGAGGGAGGGAGGGAGGGAGGGAGGGAGGGAGGGAGGGAGGGAGGGGCTGTCAACCATAAACTAAATAATGTAGTTGTTAGTATTGGAGGGAGGGAGGGAGGGAGGGAGGGAGGGAGGGGGGGGAGGGGCTGTCAACCATAAACTAAATAATGTAGTTGTTAGTATTGGAGGGAGGGAGGGAGGGAGGGGGGAGGGGGGCTGTCAACCATAAACTAAATAATGTAGTTGTTAGTATTGGAGGGAGGGAGGGAGGGAGGGAGGGAGGGAGGGGGGCTGTCAACCATAAACTAAATAATGTAGTTGTTAGTATTGGAGGGAGGGAGGGAGGGAGGGAGGGAGAGGGAGGGAGGGAGGGAGGGAGGGAGGGAGGGGGGGGCTGTCAACCATAAACTAAATAATGTAGTTGTTAGTATTGGAGGGAGGGAGGGAGGGAGGGAGGGGGGGTTAGGGAGGGAGGGAGGGAGGGAGGGAGGGGGGGCTGTCAACCATAAACTAAATAATGTAGTTGTTAGTATTGGAGGGAGGGAGGGAGGGAGGGAGGGAGGGAGGGGAGGGAGGGAGGGAGGGGGGAGGGAGGGAGGGAGGGAGGGGCTGTCAACCATAAACTAAATAATGTAGTTGTTAGTATTGGAGGGAGGGAGGGAGGGAGGGAGGGAGGGGGAGGGGAGGGAGGGAGGGAGGGGCTGTCAACCATAAACTAAATAATGTAGTTGTTAGTATTGGAGGGAGGGAGGGAGGGAGGGAGGGAGGGAGGGGAGGGAGGAGGGGAGGGAGGGAGGCTGTCAACCATAAACTAAATAATGTAGTTGTTAGTATTGGAGGGAGGGAGGGAGGGAGGGAGGGGGAGGGGGGCTGTCAACCATAAACTAAATAATGTAGTTGTTAGTATTGGAGGGAGGGAGGGAGGGAGGGAGGGAGGGAGGGAGGGAGGGAGGGGGGCTGTCAACCATAAACTAAATAATGTAGTTGTTAGTATTGGAGGGAGGGAGGGAGGGAGGGGGCTGTCAACCATAAACTAAATAATGTAGTTGTTAGTATTGGAGGGAGGGGGAGGGAGGGAGGGAGGGGGCTGTCAACCATAAACTAAATAATGTAGTTGTTAGTATTGGAGGGAGGGAGGGAGGGAGGGGCCTTAAACTAAATAATGATCAGAATGTATCCCCCAGCAGGGAAACCCAAAGACGTCAACTCTAGCCATTACACTACAAACTGTTCTTAAGACATTGACTTCATGTCACGTTCTGGCCTTAGTTCCTTTGTTTTGTCTTTGTTTTAGTATGTTCAGGGCGTGAGTTGGGGTGGCCAGTCTATGTTCTTTTTTTCTATAATTTAGGATTTCTGTTTTTGGTATGTTTCTCAATGAGAGGCAGCTGTCAATCGTTGTCCCTGATTGTCCCTGATTGTCCCTGATTGAGAACCCTACTTAGGTAGCCTGGTTGTCCCAGATTGAGAACCATACTTAGGTAGCCTGATTGTCCCTGATTGAGAACCATACATAGGTAGCCTGGTTGTCCCTGATTGTCCCTGATTGTCCCTGATTGAGAACCCTACTTAGGTAGCCTGATTGTCCCAGATTGAGAACCATACTTAGGTAGCCTGATTGTCCCTAATTGAGAACCCTACTTAGGTAGCCTGATTGTCCCTGATTGAGAACCCTACTTAGGTAGCCTGGTTGTCCCAGATTGAGAACCATACTTAGGTAGCCTGGTTGTCCCTGATTGAGAACCATACTTAGGTAGCCTGGTTGTCCCTGATTGAGAACCCTACTTAGGTAGCCTGGTTGTCCCTGATTGAGAACCATACATAGGTAGCCTGGTTGTCCCTGATTGTCCCTGATTGTCCCTGATTGAGAACCCTACTTAGGTAGCCTGATTGTCCCAGATTGAGAACCATACTTAGGTAGCCTGGTTGTCCCAGATTGAGAACCATACTTAGGTAGCCTGGTTGTCCCTGATTGAGAACCATACTTAGGTAGCCTGATTGTCCCTGATTGAGAACCATACTTAGGTAGCCTGATTGTCCCTGATTGAGAACCCTACTTAGGTAGCCTGATTGTCCCTGATTGAGAACCATACTTAGGTAGCCTGGTTGTCCCTGACTGAGAACCATACTTAGGTAGCCTGATTGTCCGTGATTGAGAACCATACTTAGGTAGCCTGATTGTCCCTGATTGAGAACCATACTTAGGTAGCCTGATTGTCCCTGTTTGAGAACCATACTTAGGTAGCCTGATTGTCCCTGATTGAGAACCATACTTAGGTAGCCTGGTTGTCCCTGATTGAGAACCATACTTAGGTAGCCTGGTTGTCCCTGATTGAGAACCATACTTAGGTAGCCTGGTTGTCCCTGATTGAGAACCCTACTTAGGTAGCCTGGTTGTCCCTGATTTTCCCTGATTGTCCCTGATTGAGAACCATACTTAGGTAGCCTGGTTGTCCCTGATTGAGAACCATACTTAGGTAGCCTGGTTGTCCCTGATTGAGAACCCTACTTAGGTAGCCTGGTTGTCGCTGTTTGAGAACCCTACTTAGGTAGCCTGATTGTCCCTGATTGAGAACCATACTTAGGTAGCCTGGTTGTCCCTGATTGAGAACCATACTTAGGTAGCCTGGTTGTCCCTGATTGAGAACCATACTTAGGTAGCCTGGTTGTCCCTGATTGAGAACCCTACTTAGGTAGCCTGGTTGTCCCTGATTGAGAACCATACTTAGGTAGCCTGGTTGTCCCTGATTGAGAACCCTACTTAGGTAGCCTGGTTGTCCCTGATTGAGAACCATACTTAGGTAGCCTGGTTGTCCCTGATTGAGAACCCTACTTAGGTAGCCTGATTGTCCCTGATTGAGAACCCTACTTAGGTAGCCTGATTGTCCCTGATTGAGAACCATACTTAGGTAGCCTGGTTGTCCCTGATTGAGAACCATACTTAGGTAGCCTGGTTGTCCCTGATTGAGAACCATACTTAGCCTGGTTGTCCTGATTGTAGCCTGGTTGTCCCTGATTGAGAACCCTACTTAGGTAGCCTGGTTGTCCCTGATTGAGAACCCTACTTAGGTAGCCTGGTTGTCCCTGGGATTGAGAACCCTACTTAGGTAGCCTGGTTGTCCCTGATTGAGAACCATACTTAGGTAGCCTGATTGTCCCTGATTGAGAACCCTACTTAGGTAGCCTGGTTGTCCCTGATTGAGAACCATACTTAGGTAGCCTGGTTGTCCCTGATTGAGAACCATACTTAGGTAGCCTGGTTGTCCCTGATTGAGAACCCTACTTAGGTAGCCTGGTTGTCCCTGATTGAGAACCATACTTAGGTAGCCTGGTTGTCCCTGATTGAGAACCCTACTTAGGTAGCCTGATTGTCCCTGATTGAGAACCCTACTTAGGTAGTCTGGTTGTCCCTGATTGAGAACCCTACTTAGGTAGCCTGGTTGTCCCTGATTGAGAACCCTACTTAGGTAGCCTGGTTGTCCCTGATTGAGAACCATACTTAGGTAGCCTGGTTGTCCCTGATTGAGAACCCTACTTAGGTAGCCTGGTTGTCCCTGATTGAGAACCATACTTAGGTAGCCTGGTTGTCCCTGATTGAGAACCCTACTTAGGTAGCCTGGTTGTCCCTGATTGAGAACCATACTTAGGTAGCCTGGTTGTCCCTGATTGAGAACCCTACTTAGGTAGCCTGGTTGTCCCTGATTGAGAACCCTACTTAGGTAGCCTGGTTGTCCCTGATTGAGAACCATACTTAGGTAGCCTGGTTGTCCCTGATTGAGAACCCTACTTAGGTAGCCTGGTTGTCCCTGATTGAGAACCCTACTTAGTTTTCACCTTTGATTATTTTCTGTTCTGTGTTTTGCTTCAACGTTCAGGACAGTTCGTTTTTGTCGTTTTATTTATTTTTGTTCAAGTGTTCGGTATTCGTATTAAATACAATATGGACACTTACCACGCTGCGCATTGGTCTGACATTTCTTACTCCTCATCAGGACGAAGACAAGCGGTACACTTCAACAGCCCATTTAAATGGACAGTCTGGGACAGTTCGTTCCAGAAATGATTTTGTTCATTCACTCACTAGTGAAGGAATGTTTATTTCTCTCGCTTGGTTAAAATAAAATATTCTAAAACCATTTGGTTGAAAACAGATTCATTTGTGATCAAGTAGCTTGTCATTTTCTTGTGACTGCACACAGCAGAGAGGGGGTTTGATTAATATGTCCCGCGTACACCGGGCTATGGCCCTTCACATCGCAGAGAGGGGGTTTGATTAATCTGGCCCGCGTACACCGGGCTATGGCCCTTCACATCGCAGAGAGGGGGTTTGATTAATATGGCCCGCGTACACCGGGCTATGGCCCTTCATATCGCAGAGAGGGGGTTTGATTAATATGTCCCGCGTACACCGGGCTATGGCCCTTCATATCGCAGAGAGGGGGTTTGATTAATCTGGCCCGCGTACACCGGGCTATGGCCCTTCATATCGCAGAGAGGGGGTTTGATTAATATGGCCCGCGTACACCGGGCTATGGCCCTTCATATCGCAGAGAGGGGGTTTGATTAATATGGCCCGCGTACACCGGGCTATGGCCCTTCATATCGCAGAGAGGGGGTTTGATTAATATGTCCCGCGTACACCGGGCTATGGCCCTTCACATCGCAGAGGGGGTTTGATTAATATGGCCCGCGTACACCGGGCTATGGCCCTTCATATCGCAGAGAGGGGGTTTGATTAATCTGGCCCGCGGCACACCGGGCTATGGCCCTTCATATCGCAGAGAGGGGTTTGATTAATATGTCCCGCGTACACCGGGCTATGGCCCTTCATATCGCAGAGAGGGGGTTTGATTAATATGTCCCGCGTACACCGGGCTATGGCCCTTCATATCGCAGAGAGGGGGTTTGATTAATATGTCCCGCGTACACCGGGCTATGGCCCTTCATATCGCAGAGAGGGGGTTTGATTAATCTGGCCCGCGTACACCGGGCTATGGCCCTTCACATCGCAGAGAGGGGGTTTGATTAATATGGCCCGCGTACACCGGGCTATGGCCCTTCATATCGCAGAGAGGGGGTTTGATTAATATGGCCCGCGTACACCGGGCTATGGCCCTTCATATCGCAGAGAGGGGGTTTGATTAATATGTCCCGCGTACACCGGGCTATGGCCCTTCATATCGCAGAGAGGGGGTTTGATTAATATGTCCCACCGGGCTATGGCCCTTCATATCGGAGGGTTTGATTAATATGTGTCCTTCATATCCCTTCACGCAGAGGGGGTTTGATTAATATGGCCCGCGTACACCGGGCTATGGCCCTTCATATCGCAGAGGGGGGTTTGATTAATATGGCCCGCGTACACCGGGCTATGGCCCTTCATATCGCAGAGGGGTTTGATTAATATGGCCCGCGTACACCGGGCCTATGGCCCTTCACATCGCAGAGAGGGTTTGATTAATCTGTCCCGCGTACACCGGCTATGGCCCTTCACATCGCAGAGAGGGGGTTTGATTAATATGTCCCGCGTACACCGGGCTATGGCCCTTCACATCGCAGAGAGGGGGTTTGATTAATCTGGCCCGCGTACACCGGGCTATGGCCCTTCACACAGCAGAGAGGGGGTTTGATTAATATGGCCCGCGTACACCGGGCTATGGCCCTTCACATCGCAGAGAGGGGGTTTGATTAATATGGCCCGCGTACACCGGGCTATGGCCCTTCATATCGCAGAGAGGGGGTTTGATTAATATGTCCCGCGTACACCGGGCTATGGCCCTTCATATCGCAGAGAGGGGGTTTGATTAATCTGGCCCGCGTACACCGGGCTATGGCCCTTCATATCGCAGAGAGGGGGTTTGATTAATATGTCCCGCGTACACCGGGCTATGGCCCTTCATATCGCAGAGAGGGGGTTTGATTAATATGTCCCGCGTACACCGGGCTATGGCCCTTCATATCGCAGAGAGGGGGTTTGATTAATATGTCCCGCGTACACCGGGCTATGGCCCTTCATATCGCAGAGAGGGGGTTTGATTAATATGGCCCGCGTACACCGGGCTATGGCCCTTCATATCGCAGAGAGGGGGTTTGATTAATATGGCCCGCGTACACCGGGCTATGGCCCTTCACATCGCAGAGAGGGGGTTTGATTAATCTGGCCCGCGTACACCGGGCTATGGCCCTTCACATCGCAGAGAGGGGGTTTGATTAATATGTCCCGCGTACACCGGGCTATGGCCCTTCACATCGCAGAGAGGGGGTTTGATTAATCTGGCCCGCGTACACCGGGCTATGGCCCTTCACATCGCAGAGAGGGGGTTTGATTAATATGGCCCGCGTACACCGGGCTATGGCCCTTCACATCGCAGAGAGGGGGTTTGATTAATATGGCCCGCGTACACCGGGCTATGGCCCTTCACATCGCAGAGAGGGGGTTTGATTAATATGGCCCGCGTACACCGGGCTATGGCCCTTCATATCGCAGAGAGGGGGTTTGATTAATATGGCCCGCGTACACCGGGCTATGGCCCTTCATATCGCAGAGAGGGGGTTTGATTAATATGTCCCGCGTACACCGGGCTATGGCCCTTCATATCGCAGAGAGGGGGTTTGATTAATATGGCCCGCGTACACCGGGCTATGGCCCTTCATATCGCAGAGGGGGGTTTGATTAATATGGCCCGCGTACACCGGGCTATGGCCCTTCATATCGCAGAGAGGGGTTTGATTAATATGGCCCGCGTACACCGGGCTATGGCCCTTCATATCGCAGAGAGGGGTTTGATTAATATGGCCCGCGTACACCGGGCTATGGCCCTTCATATCGCAGAGAGGGGGTTTGATTAATATGTCCCGCGTACACCGGGCTATGGCCCTTCATATCGCAGAGAGGGGGTTTGATTAATATGGCCCGCGTACACCGGGCTATGGCCCTTCATATCGCAGAGGGGGTTTGATTAATATGTCCCGCGTACACCGGGCTATGGCCCTTCACATCGCAGAGGGGGGGTTTGATTAATATGTCCCGCGTACACCGGGCTATGGCCCTTCACATCGCAGAGAGGGGGTTTGATTAATCTGGCCCGCGTACACCGGGCTATGGCCCTTCATATCGCAGAGAGGGGGTTTGATTAATATGTCCCGCGTACACCGGGCTATGGCCCTTCACATCGCAGAGGGGGGGTTTGATTAATATGTCCCGCGTACACCGGGCTATGGCCCTTCATATCGCAGAGAGGGGGTTTGATTAATATGGCCCGCGTACACCGGGCTATGGCCCTTCATATCGCAGAGAGGGGGTTTGATTAATATGGCCCGCGTACACCGGGCTATGGCCCTTCACATCGCAGAGGGGGGGTTTGATTAATATGTCCCGCGTACACCGGGCTATGGCCCTTCACATCGCAGAGAGGGGGTTTGATTAATATGTCCCGCGTACACCGGGCTATGGCCCTTCACATCGCAGAGAGGGGGTTTGATTAATCTGGCCCGCGTACACCGGGCTATGGCCCTTCACATCGCAGAGAGGGGGTTCGATTAATATGGCCCGCGTACACCAGGCTATGGCCCTTAAAATGAATCACTAACCTTTGATGATCTTCACCGGATGGCTCTCCCAGGACTCCATGTTAGACAATAAATGAATAAAATACCTCCTTTTTGTTTGCGGGTTTAGCTCAGTAATCCAAATGCACAATGCGCGAGCTCTTAGTTCAGACGAAAAGTCAAAAAAGTTATATTACAGTTTGTATAAAACACGTCAAACGATATATAGAATCAATCTTCAGGATGCTTTTATCATAAATCTTCAATAATGTTTCAACCGGACAATTCATTTGTCTTTAGAAATGAAAAGGAACGCAGCTCGCAGCTCACAGCCACGCGCATGAATTAGCTCATGGCATTCTGCCAGACCTCTTAGTCAACCAGCTCTTATTCGCTCCCCCTTCACAGTAGAAGCCTGAAACAAGGTTTTAAAGACTGTTGACATCTAGTGGAAGCCTTAGTAAGTGCAATATGACCCCATAGACACTGTATATTGGATAGGCAAAGACTTTCTCAGGTTTTTGCCTGCCATATGAGTTCTGTCATACTCACAGACATCATTCAAATAGTTTTAGAAACTTAAGACTGTTTTCTATCCACATGTTATGCATATTCTAGCTTTTGGGCCTGAGTAGCAGGCAGTTTACTCTGGGCACCTTATTCATCCAAGCTACTCAATACTGCCCTCCAGTCCCAAAGAAGCTAGCAGGATATACGCTGCACCGGCAAGATAGAACAGCACACTCTGGTAAGACGAGGGGGGGTGGTCTGTGCATATTTGTATACAACAGCTGGTGCACGAAATCTGAGGAAGTCTCTAGATTTTGCTCGCCGGAAGTAGAGTATATTGTCATAAACTGCAGGCCACACTACTTGCCTAGAGAGTTCTCAGCTATACTTTTCTTGGCTGTTTATTTACCACCACAGACGGATGCTGGAACTAAGACCGCACTCAGTCAGCTGTATAAAGAATGCTAAACTACAGGACTGTTTTGCTAGCACAGACTGGAATATGTTCCGGGATTCTTCCGATGGCATTGAGGAGTACACCACATCAGTCACTGGTTTTATCAATAAGTGCATCGATGACGTCGGCCCCAAAGTGACTGTACGTACATACCCCAACCAAAAGCCATGGATTACAGGCAAAATTCGCACTGAGCTAAAGGGTAGAGCTGCCGCTTTCAAGGTGCGGGACTCTAACCCGGAAGCTTATAAGAAATCCTTCTATGCCCTCCGACGAACCATCAAACAGGCAAAGCATCAATACAGGCTAAGATTGAATCGTACTACACCGGCTCTGACGCTCGTCTTATGTGGCAGGGCTTGCCAACCATTACAAACTAAAAAGGGAAGCACAGCCACCAGTTGCCCTGTGACGCAAGCCTACCAGACAAGCTAAATCACTTCTATGCTCGCTTCAAGGCAAGCAACACTGAGGCATGCATGAGAGCATCAGCTGTTCCGGGCGACTGTGTGATCACGCTCTCCGTAGCCGACGTGAGTAATACCTTAAAACAGGACAACATTCACAAGGCCGCAGGGCCAGATGAATTACCAGGATGTGTGCTCCGGGCATGTGCTGACCAACTGGCAGGTGTCTTCACTGACATTTTCAACATGTCCCTGATTGAGTCTGTAATACCAACATTTCAAGCAGACCACCACAGTCCCTGTGCAACCTGCCTAAATGACTACAGACCCGTAGCACTCACGTCCGTAACCATGAAGTGCTTTGAAAGGCTGGTAATGGCTCACATCAACACCATTATCCCAGAAACCCTAGACCCACTCCAATTTGCATACCGCCCAAACAGATCCACAGATGATGCAATCTCTATTGCACTCCACACTGCCCTTTCCTACCTGGACAAAAGGAACACATATGTGAGAATGCTGTTCATTGACTACAGCTCAGCGTTCAACACCATAGTAGCCTCAAAGCTCATCACTAAGCTAAGGATTCTGGGACTAAACACCTCCCTCTGCAACTGGATCCTGGACTTCCTGACGGGCCGCCCCCAGGTGGTGAGGGTAGGTAGCAACACATCTGCCACGCAGATCCTCAACACTGGAGCCCCTCAGGGGTGCGTGCTCAGTCCACTCCTGTACTCCCTGTTCACCCACGACTGCACGGCCAGGCACGACTCCAACACCATCATTAAGTTTGCAGACGACACAACAGTGGTAGGCCTAATCACCGACAACGACCCGACAGCCTATAGGGAGGAGGTCAGAGACCTGGTAGTCTGGTGCCAGAATAACAACATAACCCTCAACGTGATCAAGACTAAGAAGATGATTGTGGACTACAGGAAAAGGAGGACAGAGCACACCCCATTCTCATCTACGGGTCTGTTGTGAGCAGGTTGAGAGCTTCAAGTTCCTTGATGTCCACATCACCAACAAACTAGAAAGGTACAAACACACCAAGACAGTCGTGACGAGGGCACGACAAAGCCTATTCCCCTTCAGGAAACTAAAAAGATTTGGCATGGGTCCTGAGATCCTCAAAAGGTTCTACAGCTGCAACATCGAGAGCATCCTGACTAGTTGCATCACTGCCTGGTACAGCAATTGCTCGGCCTCCGACCGCAAGGATGCCACGTTGCCACAACACAAAGGTAACAACAACAAGGATGTCATGTTGCCACAACACAAAGGTAACACAAGGATGTCATGTTGCCACAACACAAAGGTAACACAAGGATGTCATGTTGCCACAACACAAAGGTAACACAAGGATGTCATGTTGCCACAACACAAAGGTAACAACAACAAGGATGCCACGTTGCCACAACACAAAGGTAACACAAGGATGTCACGTTGCCACAACACAAAGGTAACACAAGGATGCCACGTTGCCACAACACAAAGGTAAAACAAGGATGCCACGTTGCCACAACACAAAGGTAACACAAGGATGCCACGTTGCCACAACACAAAGGTAACAACAACAAGGATGTCACGTTGCCACAGCACAAAGGTAACACAAGGATGCCATGTTGCCACAACACAAAGGTAACACAAGGATGTCATGTTGCCACAACACAAAGGTAACACAAGGATGTCATGTTGCCACAACACAAAGGTAACACAAGGATGCCACGTTGCCACAACACAAAGGTAACACAAGGATGTCATGTTGTCACAACACAAAGGTAACAACAACAAGTATGTCACGTTGCCACAACACAAAGGTAACAACAACAAGGATGTCACGTTGCCACAACACAAAGGTAACAACAACAAGGATGTCATGTTGCCACAACACAAAGGTAACACAAGGATGTCATGTTGCCACATCACAAAGGTAACAACAACAAGGATGCCATGTTGCCACAACACAAAGGTAACACAAGTATGTCACGTTGCCACAGCACAAAGGTAACAACAACAAGGATGTCACGTTGCCACAACACAAAGGTAACAACAACAAGGATGTCATGTTGCCACAACACAAAGGTAACAACAACAAGGATGTGATGTTGCCACAACACAAAGGTAACACAAGGATGTCATGTTGCCACATCACAAAGGTAACACAAGGATGTCATGTTGCCACAACACAAAGGTAACAACAACAAGGATGCCATGTTGCCACAACACAAAGGTAACAACAACAAGGATGCCATGTTGCCACAACACAAAGGTAACAACAACAAGGATGTCACGTTGCCACAGCACAAAGGTAACACAAGGATGTCACGTTGCCACAACACAAAGGTAACACAAGGATGTCATGTTGCCACAACACAAAGGTAACAACAACAAGGATGTCACGTTGCCACAGCACAAAGGTAACACAAGGATGTCACGTTGCCACAACACAAAGGTAACACAAGGATGCCACGTTGCCACAACACAAAGGTAACACAAGGATGTCATGTTGTCACAACACAAAGGTAACAACAACAAGTATGTCACGTTGCCACAACACAAAGGTAACAACAACAAGGATGTCACGTTGCCACAACACAAAGGTAACAACAACAAGGATGTCATGTTGCCACAACACAAAGGTAACACAAGGATGTCATGTTGCCACAACACAAAGGTAACACAAGGATGTCACGTTGCCACAACACAAAGGTAACACAAGGATGTCATGTTGCCACAACACAAAGGTAACAACAACAAGGATGTCATGTTGCCACAACACAAAGGTAACAACAACAAGGATGTCACATTGCCACAACACAAGGGTAACAACAACAAGGATGTCACGTTGCCACAACACAAAGGTAACAACAACAAGGATGTCACGTTGCCACAACACAAGGGTAACAACAACAAGGATGTCACGTTGCCACAACACAAGGGTAACAACAACAAGGATGTCATGTTGCCACAACACAAAGGTAACAACAACAAGGATGTCACGTTGCCACAACACAAAGGTAACACAAGGATGTCACGTTGCCACAACACAAGGGTAACAACAACAAGGATGTCATGTTGCCACAACACAAAGGTAACACAAGGATGTCATGTTGCCACAACACAAAGGTAACAACAACAAGGATGTCATGTTGCCACAACACAAAGGTAACAACAACAAGGATGTCATGTTGCCACAACACAAAGGTAACACAAGAATGCCACGTTGCCACAACACAAAGGTAACACAAGGATGTCACGTTGCCACAACACAAAGGTAACAACAACAAGGATGTCACGTTGCCACAACACAAAGGTAACAACAACAAAGGATGCCATGTTGCCACAACACAAAGGTAACACAAGGATGTCACGTTGCCACAACACAAGGGTAACAACAACAAGGATGTCATGTTGCCACAACACAAAGGTAACACAAGGATGTCATGTTGCCACAACACAAAGGTAACAACAACAAGGATGTCATGTTGCCACAACACAAAGGTAACAACAACAAGGATGTCATGTTGCCACAACACAAAGGTAACACAAGAATGCCACGTTGCCACAACACAAAGGTAACACAAGGATGTCACGTTGCCACAACACAAAGGTAACAACAACAAGGATGTCACGTTGCCACAACACAAAGGTAACAACAACAAGGATGCCATGTTGCCACAACACAAAGGTAACACAAGGATGTCACGTTGCCACAACACAAAGGTAACAACAACAAGGATGTCACGTTGCCACAACACAAAGGTAACACAAGGAGGTCATGTTGCCACAACACAAAGGTAACACAAGGATGTCACGTTGCCACAACACAAAGGTAACAACAACAAGGATGCCATGTTGCCACAACACAAAGGTAACACAAGGATGTCATGTTGCCACAACACAAAGGTAACACAAGGATGTCACGTTGCCACAACACAAAGGTAACACAAGGATGTCACGTTGCCACAACACAAAGGTAACACAAGGATGTCATGTTGCCACAACACAAAGGTAACAACAACAAGGATGTCATGTTGCCACAACACAAAGGTAACAACAACAAGGATGTCACATTGCCACAACACAAGGGTAACAACAACAAGGATGTCACGTTGCCACAACACAAAGGTAACAACAACAAGGATGTCACGTTGCCACAACACAAGGGTAACAACAACAAGGATGTCACGTTGCCACAACACAAGGGTAACAACAACAAGGATGTCATGTTGCCACAACACAAAGGTAACAACAACAAGGATGTCACGTTGCCACAACACAAAGGTAACACAAGGATGTCACGTTGCCACAACACAAGGGTAACAACAACAAGGATGTCATGTTGCCACAACACAAAGGTAACACAAGGATGTCATGTTGCCACAACACAAAGGTAACAACAACAAGGATGTCATGTTGCCACAACACAAAGGTAACAACAACAAGGATGTCATGTTGCCACAACACAAAGGTAACACAAGAATGCCACGTTGCCACAACACAAAGGTAACACAAGGATGTCACGTTGCCACAACACAAAGGTAACAACAACAAGGATGTCACGTTGCCACAACACAAAGGTAACAACAACAAGGATGCCATGTTGCCACAACACAAAGGTAACACAAGGATGTCACGTTGCCACAACACAAGGGTAACAACAACAAGGATGTCATGTTGCCACAACACAAAGGTAACACAAGGATGTCATGTTGCCACAACACAAAGGTAACAACAACAAGGATGTCATGTTGCCACAACACAAAGGTAACAACAACAAGGATGTCATGTTGCCACAACACAAAGGTAACACAAGAATGCCACGTTGCCACAACACAAAGGTAACACAAGGATGTCACGTTGCCACAACACAAAGGTAACAACAACAAGGATGTCACGTTGCCACAACACAAAGGTAACAACAACAAGGATGCCATGTTGCCACAACACAAAGGTAACACAAGGATGTCACGTTGCCACAACACAAAGGTAACAACAACAAGGATGTCACGTTGCCACAACACAAAGGTAACACAAGGAGGTCATGTTGCCACAACACAAAGGTAACACAAGGATGTCACGTTGCCACAACACAAAGGTAACAACAACAAGGATGCCATGTTGCCACAACACAAAGGTAACACAAGGATGTCATGTTGCCACAACACAAAGGTAACACAAGGATGTCACGTTGCCACAACACAAAGGTAACACAAGGATGCCACGTTGCCACAACACAAAGGTAACACAAGGATGCCATGTTGCCACAACACAAAGGTAACACAAGGATGTCACGTTGCCACAACACAAAGGTAACACAAGGATGTCACGTTGCCACAACACAAAGGTAACAACAACAAGGATGTCATGTTGCCACAACACAAAGGTAACACAAGGATGTCATGTTGTCACAACACAAAGGTAACACAAGGATGTCATGTTGCCACAACACAAAGGTAACACAAGGATGTCATGTTGCCACAACACAAAGGTAACAACAACAAGGATGCCATGTTGCCACAACACAAAGGTAACACAAGGATGTCACGTTGCCACAACACAAAGGTAACACAAGGATGCCACGTTGCCACAACACAAAGGTAACACAAGGATGTCACGTTGCCACAACACAAAGGTAACAACAACAAGGATGCCACGTTGCCACAACACAAAGGTAACAACAACAAGGATGCCACGCGAAACTGAGAAGTAGAATTCTCTTTCGCCACCCTACTCCTCAGATTCTCCTTCGTATCTCCTGGTGGGAATAGGGCCTTATTTTCTACAAGTCACTTTGTAACTGGCAAGTTGGGGGAGAGGTGAGAGGGTGGTGTTAAACCATGGGGGGGCTGGTTGCACTTCAAATGAGGGAGGTGTTAAACCATGGAAGAGTTACTGAATTCACCTTAGAAAAAGCACAGAACCATTCACACAGACCCGATACTTGTATTTGGTTATAGGCTGAAAATGCAAGAATCATGACTGGGTCTTTAGGTGGGTTTTTACTTCTCTATGTTATTTACCAACCCCACCCTTTTCAGATATATGAAAAACGCTGGTATCAAAAGGCACGTAGTGTAAACGTGTGTGATTCCGGCCTGTGTATGAAATGGATTATACAGTCAGTCATAAACAGGAACGTCCGTTGTCTCCGTTCCGTTTCGGCTCCGTGGTCGGGGATCATTTGTGACCTCGTCATGCCGTTTGGTGTTCCCTCAGTTACAGGTCAGCAAACTTCAGGTTTTTTTTGTGTTTACATTTCCAAAAAATGGTATATGCCTTATTGCAAATCAGTTCTCCGTAACAATGCCAAAGAAAGGTATTGAGACGTTTACATAGACTGTATAAAGAGACAGTTTAGTTACATACAGTAAATCACAACAAGAACCAATTAGTGAGTCTTGTAAAAATAGCTAGAGATGGCTACAGTGGCGTGACGAATATACAAGACATATTCTGCTTGTATCAAAGGCTGTTTTACATCACAGGAGAAGAAAAACAAGGCAGTGTAGAGAGAAAATATGTTCAGACCAAACGATTTAAATATCTTTAAATAACATCTCTAAAAAGATCTTAAACGCCTTTCATTGGGCATATACAGAGTTACAGTATGAATAGCTTACCTTATCAGAGAACGAATTATTGCACAAATATCTACAGTGACACACATTTCATATGCTGGCCTCAAACACCAGATCTCCTTAACCTTTAAGCCTTGTTTTCTTACCTCATTTCCTGTTCTGTTTTTTGTGTATTTCTTTTTTTGTCAAGTTACATCTCAGGTCTCAGGTCTCCCTTGACAGTCACCTGCCCCCTTCTGGTCCAGAGGTGGTCTCCCTTGACAGTCACCTGCCCCCTTCTGGAACAGAGGTGGTCTCCCTTGACAGTCACCTGCCCCCTTCTGGTCCAGAGGTGGTCTCCATTGACAGTCACCTGCCCCCTTCTGGTACAGAGGTGGTCTCCCTTGACAGATGTCTCTCTCTTCTGGTCCAGAGGTGGTCTCCCTTGGCAGATGTCTCTCTCTTCTGGTCCAGAGGTGGTCTCCCTTGACAGTCACCTGCCCCCTTCTGGTCCAGAGGTGGTCTCCATTGACAGTCACCTGCCCCCTTCTGGTCCAGAGGTGGTCTCCCTTGACAGATGTCTCTCTCTTCTGGTCCAGAGGTGGTCTCCATTGACAGATGTCTCTCTCTTCTGGGCCATAGGTGGTCTCCTTTGGCAGATGTCTCTATCTTCTGGGCCAGAGGTGGTCTCCCTTGGCAGATGTCTCTCTCTTCTGGTCCAGAGGTGGTCTCCCTTGGCAGATGTCTCTCTCTTCTGGGCCAGAGGTGGTCTCCCTTGGCAGATGTCTCTCTCTTCTGGGCCAGAGGTGGTCTCCCTTGGCACATGTCTCTCTCTTCTGGGCCAGAGGTGGTCTCCCTTGGCAGATGTCTCTCTCTTCTGGGCCAGAGGTGGTCTCCCTTGGCGGATGTCTCTCTCTTCTGGGCCAGAGGTGGTCTCCCTTGGCAGATGCCTATCTCTTCTGGTCCAGAGGTGGTCTCCCTTGGCAGATGTCTCTCTCTTCTGGTCCAGAGGTGGTCTCTCTTGCCAGATGGTCTCTCTTGCCACTTGAACTCCATGAAGCATTTATTTGGGCTGCATTCTGAGGCTGGTAACTCTAATGAACTTATCCTCTGCAGCAGAGGTAACTCTAATGAACTTATCCTCTGCAGCAGAGGTAACTCTAATGAACTTATCCTCTGCAGCAGAGGTAACTCTAATGAACTTATCCACTGCAGCAGAGGTAACTCTGGGTCTTCCTTTCCTGTGGTTGTCCTCATGAGAGACAGGTAACTCTGAACTTATCCTCTGGTCTAACTCCTTCTTCCTTTCCTGTGGTGGTTCCCATGAGAGCCAGTTAACTCTAATGAACTTATCCTCTGTAGCAGAGGTAACTCTGGGTCTTCCTTTCCTGTGGCGGTCCTCATGAGAGACAGGTAACTCTGGGTCTTCCTTTCCTGTGGTGGTTCCCATGAGAGCCAGTTAACTCTAATGAACTTATCCTCTGTAGCAGAGGTAACTCTGGGTCTTCCTTTTCTGTGGCGGTCCTCATGAGAGCCAGTTAACTCTGGGTCTTCCTTTCCTGTGGCGGTCCTCATGAGAGACAGGTAACTCTGGGTCTTCCTTTCCTGTGGCGGTCCTCATGAGAGACAGGTAACTCTGGGTCTTCCTTTCCTGTGGCGGTCCTCATGAGAGACAGGTAACTCTGGGTCTTCCTTTCCTGTGGCGGTCCTCATGAGAGACAGGTAACTCTGGGTCTTCCTTTCCTGTGGCGGTCCTCATGAGAGACAGGTAACTCTGGGTCTTCCTTTCCTGTGGCGGTCCTCATGAGAGCCAGTTCCATCACAGCGGTTGATGCTTTTTGCGACTGAACAGTTCTTGTAATGTTCCGTATTGACTGACCTTCATGTCTTAAAGTAATGATGGACTGTCATTTCTCTTTGCTTATTTGAGTTGTTCTTGACATAATATTGACTTGGTCTTTTACCAAACAGGGCTATCTTCTGTATACCACCCCTACCTTGTCAGAAGATAACTGATTGGCTCAAAAACATTAAGAAGGAAAGAAAATCCATATATCAAGGCACACCTGTTAATTGAAATGCATTCCAGGTGACTACCTTGTGAAGCTGGTTGAGAGAACGGCAAGAGTGTGCAACGCTGTCATCAAGGCAAAGGGTGGCTACTTTGAAGAATCTCAAACATAAAAAATAAATTTTTATGTTTTACTTTTTTTTGGTTACTACATGATTCCATATGTGTTATTTCATAGTTTTGATGTCTTCAATATTATTCTACTACGTAGAAAATAGTTTTAAAAAATAAAGAAAAACCCTGGAATGAGTAGGTGTGTCTAAACTTTTGACTCGTACTGTATATACGTTTTTTATTACACCAATTCCTTTTTGGGTAGGCACAAAACGAGCTTCATACTTTTTTAAAACCGCTACCGGGTACCTTCAGATGAGTCCTGATGAGTCCTAGTTTCTAGGCAGTTCGGACACTACCGATGTTTATGTGAGAAGACTGTACAACCTTCATCTCTCTAGCTCTACAGCCTTCACCTCTCTAGCTCTACAACCTTCACCTCTCTAGCTCTACAACCTTCATCTCTCTAGCTCTACAGCCTTCACCTCTCTAGCTCTACAACCTTCACCTCTCTAGCTCTACAGCCTTCACCTCTCTAGCTCTACAACCTTCACCTCTCTAGCTCTACAACCTTCATCTCTCTAGCTCTACAGCCTTCACCTCTCTAGCTCTACAACCTTCACCTCTCTAGCTCTGCATCCTTCACCTCTCTAGCTCTACAACCTTCACCTCTCTAGCTCTACAACCCTCATCTCTCTAGCTCTACAATTTTCACCTCTCTAGCTCTACAACCCTCATCTCTCTAGCTCTACAACCTTCACCTCTCTAGCTCTACAACCTTCACCTCTCTAGCTCTACAACCTTCACCTCTCTAGCTCTACAGCCTTCACCTCTCTAGCTCTACAACCTTCAGCCTACTCTTCACCTCTCTAGCTCTACAGCCTTCACCTCTCTAGCTCTACAACCTTCTCTAGCTCTACCTTCACCTTCACCTCTCTAGCTCTACAGCCTTCACCTCTCTAGCTCTACAGCCTTCACCTCTCTAGCTCTACAGCCTTCACCTCTCTAGCTCTACAGCCTTCACCTCTAGCTCTACAACCTTCATCTCTAGCTCTGCATCCTTCACCTCTCTAGCTCTACAACCTTCACCTCTCTAGCTCTACAACCTTCACCATCTCTCTAGCTCTACAACCTTCACCTCTCTAGCTCTACAACCCTCATCTCTCTAGCTCTACAACCTTCACCTCTCTAGCTCTACAACCTTCACCTCTCTAGCTCTCCATCTTCACCTCTCTAGCTCTACAGCAACCTTCACTCTCTCTAGCTCTACAACCTTCACCTCTCTAGCTCTACAGCCTTCACCTCTCTAGCTCTACAACCTTCACCTCTCTAGCTCTACAACCTTCACCTCTCTAGCTCTGCATCCTTCACCTCTCTAGCTCTACAACCTTCACCTCTCTAGCTCTACAACCCTTCTATCTCTCTAGCTCTACAACCTTCACCTCTAGCTCTACAGCCTTCACCTCTCTAGCTCTACAACATTCACCCCTCTAGCTCTACAACCTTCATCTCTCTAGCTCTACAACTTTCATCTCTCTAGCTCTACAACTTTAGCACAACCTCACCTCTCTAGCTCTACAACCTTCATCTCTCTAGCTCTACAACCTTCACCTCTCTAGCTCTACAACCTTCACCCCTCTAGCTCTACAACCTTCATCTCTCTAGCTCTACAACTTTCACCTCTCTAGCTCTACAACCTTCACCTCTCTAGCTCTACAACCTTCACCTCTCTATCTCTATAACCTTCACCTCTCTAGCTCTTCAACCTTCACCTCTCTAGCTCTACAACCTTCAACCCTCTAGCTCTACAACCTTCACCAGGATCTCTCTAGTTCTACAACCTTCACCCCTCTAGCTCTACAACCTTCACCTCTCTAGCCCTACAACCTTCACCAGGATCTCTCTCTAGTTTAAACTGACGGATTTTGATGGGAATGTTTATGTCCTGTTACTTAGATTGATACACTGGTACGTCAATCAGCTCTAGGGGGTTCTAACTATGAGGAGGAGGAAGAAAGATCCCTGGACGCTGGTTGTGTTGTTGTGTCTATGATAATGTCTGTAATGATAATATTTGTCGTAATAGTTCCAGCACTGGCAGTGGAGACAGCAGGGTCCATAGAGTGTAATGTAGTAGGAAATAAAGAAGCAGGCTAAGCAGCAAAACATCAGATCATTAACTACATCAACAACGACCAAAGCTGCTGTTCTGAGCCCGGGCCTCTGAGGTGGGCCTCTGAGATGGGCCTCTGAGATTGGGCCTCTGAGATGGGCCTCTGAGATTGGGCCTCTGAGATGGGCCTCTGAGATGGGCCTCTGAGATGGGCCTCTGAGATGGGCCTCTGAGGGTGGGCCTCTGAGATTGGGCCTCTGAGATGTGCCTCTGAGATGGGCCTCTGAGATGGGCCTCTGAGATGGGCCTCTGAGATGAGCCTCTGAGATGGGCCTCTGAGATGGGGCCTCTGAGATGGGCCTCTGAGATGGGTTCTCTGAGATGGGCCTCTGGTACCTGGCCTCTGAGATGGGCCTCTGAGGGTGGGCCTCTGAGATGGGCCTCTGAGATGGGCCTCTGAGACGGGCCTCTGAGATGGGCCTCTGAGATTGGGCCTCTGAGATGGGCCTCTGAGATGGGCCTCTGAGATGGGCCTCTGAGATGGGCCTCTGAGATGGGCCTCTGAGATTGGGCCTCTGAGATGGGCCTCTGAGATGGGCCTCTGAGAGTGGGCCTCTGAGATGGGCCTCTGAGAGTGGGCCTCTGAGATGGGCCTCTGAGATGGGCCTTTGAAGCTGGCCCTTTGAGCCTGGGCCTCTGAGATTGGGCCTCTGAGCCCGCGCCTCTGAGGCGGGCCTCTGAGGCTGGGCCTCTGAGTGTGGGCCTCTGAATCTGGGCCTCGGAGACAGGGCCTCTTGAGAATGGGCCTCTTGTCAGAAGCAGATTAGAGGACGGTAACAGATGGAAGAATTATGTTGGGATAATGTGGTGGTGGTTCATACGAAAAATAACTCAGGTGGTTCTCTGGATGTAGGAAGGAAGGCAGTAATAGAACACACACACACACACACACACACACACACACACACACACACACACACACACACACACACACACACACACACACACAGACAGACACAGACAGACACACACTTGTTGAGGGAAAATACATCTATCAGAGCTGACAGGCTAGAAAATGTCTAAACAGCCTTGTGTGCCATTGACATGCTACTGCACCGTTTCTTCCCATACGGAGAGGTCAGACCGGCTTATTGATGAGGCCTGCAGGAGAGGTCAGAAAGGCTTATTGATGAGGCCTGCAGGAGAGGTCAGACCGGCTTCTTGATGAGGCCTGCAGGAGAGGTCAGAAAGGCTTATTGATGAGGCCTGCAGGAGAGGTCAGACCGGCTTCTTGATGAGGCCTGCAGGAGAGGTCAGACCGGCTTATTGATGAGGCCTGCAGGAGAGGTCAGACCGGCTTCTTGATGAGGCCTGCAGAGAGGTCAGACCGGCTTGGATTGATGAGGCCTGCAGGAGAGGAGGTCAGACTGGCTTATTGATGAGGCCTGCAGGAGAGGTCAGACCGGCTTCTTGATGAGGCCTGCAGGAGAGGTCAGATGAGGCCTGCCAGGAGGTCAGACTTATTGATGAGGCCTGCAGGAGAGGTCAGACCTGCTTATTGATGAGGCCTGCCAGAGAGGTCAGACCGGCTTATTGATGAGGCCTGAAGGAGAGGTCAGACCGGCTTCTTGATGAGGCCTGCAGGAGAGGTCAGACCGGCTTATTGATGAGGCCTGCAGGAGAGGTCAGACCGGCTTATTGATGAGGCCTGCAGAAGAGGTCAGACCGGCTTATTGATGAGGCCTGCAGGAGAGGTCAGACCGGCTTATTGATGAGGCCTGCAGGAGAGGTCAGACCGGCTTCTTGATGAGGCCTGCAGACCGGCTTATTGATGAGGGCCAGTTGAGGAGGGGGGGAGGTGGTATGTACAGTCTATAATTCTCTGGAGAAATGTGACTGACTATTTCATGTTCTCTTTTCTTCTCTCAACTCTCGTTTATCGGTCTATGTCGAAGAATGTGTGGGCGTGATTTCTGACGAGAGAGAGACAGAGAGAGAGAGAGAGAGAGAGAGAGAGACAGAGAGAGAGAGAGAGACAGAGAGAGAGAGAGAGAGAGAGAGAGAGAGAGAGAGAGAGAGAGAGAGAGGGAGTGATACTGTATCTTTTGTGGTTGTTTATCTCCCATGTCAACACTGATAGCAGCACATTGTATGGTGTAGGCCCTGCCTTGACAACAGGCAGGCGTTGGGCTAGCTATCCGGCTGGTTATCTCCTGGGCAGTTCATCTCTTCTTCTCTTCAGGGCCTAGTTATAATCACCATTAGTCAGGTTAATAAGGCCAGTCCAGATTGTCTTTCTATCAGTCAGCTCCATACAGACTGATTCCAGGCCAGGTTTTCCATTAGTCAGGTTAATAAGGCCAGTCCAGATTGTCTTTCATCAGTCAGCTCCTCACAGACTGATTCCAGGCCAGGTTTTCCATTAGTCAGGTTAATAAGGCCAGTCCAGATTGTCTTTCATCAGTCAGCTCCACAGCCCCAGGGCAGCCCTCGGAGCCCAGAGAAGTGGCCTCTAGGGCAGCCCTCGGAGCCCAGAGAAGGGGCCTCTAGGACAGCCCTCTGAGCCCAGAGAAGGGGCCTCTAGGACAGCCCTCAGAGAAGGGGCCTCTAGGACAGTCTTCAGAGCCCAGAGAAGTGCCAGGGCTGGGCAGGGTAGGGTAGGGCAGGGCAGGGCAGGGCAGGGCAGGGCAGGGCAGGGTAGGGCAGGGCAGGGCAGGGCAGGGCAGGGCAGGGCAGGGCTGGGCAGGGCAGGGCAGGGCAGGGCAGGGCAGGGCTGGGCAGGGCAGGGCAGGGCAGGGCAGGGCAGGGGGCAGGGCTGGGCAGGGCAGGGCAGGGCAGGGCAGGGCAGGGCAGGGCTGGGCAGGGCAGGGCAGGGCAGGGCAGGGCAGGGCAGGGCAGGGCAGGGCTGGGCAGGGCTGCAGACTGCTGCTTCAGAAGGTGAGATAATTGTATCATGCTGACATGAGCCTCCTGGTGGTGTTGTGAAACCAAAGCTCTGATTGGCAGGCTGTCTGATGATGCCTGCGTTCTAAATGGCACCTTATTCCCTATGGGGCCCTGGTTTAAACAACAACAACAACTAGTGCACTACATAGGGAATAGGGTGCCATTTTGTCACACCAGACAGAGCATTCTGTGAAGACATGCCACCTAGGATGAGAATGATTTGAGAGCCTTGCCAACGTTATGGGTCCGGTTGGAGTCTGGTTTAGGGTTACACAGGAAGGCATCACTAGACGCGTAGCTAATGCTAGGACTGTCAGAATACACCGTAATAAAGTCTCATTTCAACTTCACACGGATGGTGGTGTATTGTCATTATAAAGCCTGAGAGGGTTGGTTTGGTTTCTCTAGCTGGATGGATTCAGAAGCTTTGATGTGATCAGTGTGGCCAATCGTGTGCAGTTTTATCCCATCCTTCAACTCCAAAACCCCTTTTTCTCAACTTTCTCAGTCGTAAGGGTGACAAGAAAGAGCTGCTAAATCACTTCCTGGTCTTCTTGTCCGTATGTTCTGTCTCCACGGCAACAACTGTAGCTATCTATACTGAACAAAAATATAAACGCAACATGCAACAATATAAAAATATTTTACTGAGTTTACATATATACATATTCATATATGGAAATCAGTCAATTTAAATAAATTGTAGTCTTTTGATTTGACATTACTGGGAATACAGATGTGTATCTGTAGCAGCGTGGATCAGAAAACCGGTCAGTTTCTGGTGTTACCATCATTTACAGTGGGGCAAAAAAGTATTTAGTCCAGCCAGCAATTGTGCAAGTTCTCCAACTTAAAAAAATGAGAGAGGCCTGTAATCTTCATCATAGGTACACTTCAACAATGACAGACAACATGAGAAGAAGAAAAAATCCAGAAAATCACATTGTAGGATTTTTTAAGAATTTATTTGCAAATTATGGTGGAAAATAAGTATTTTAGGCCAAATTCTCTAAAAACTACATTGGAAGCATCCTATTGTGCTCAGCACCAGGTGCAGCTGTGTAATGATCATGAGTGGCCTTTTATTGTCCCCAGCACCAGGTGCACCTATGTAATGATCATGAGCGGCCTTTTGCTGTCCCCAGCACCAGGTGCACATATGTAATGATCATGAGTGGCCTTTTATTGTCCCCAGCACCAGGTGGCAAAAGGCCACTCATGATCATTACATAGGTGCACCTGGTGCTGGGGACAGCAAAAGGCCACTCATGATCATTACATAGATGCACCTGGTGCCATGTAGGAATCTTCTGGAGCTTTTTAGCCTGGACATAGTAAACAATCCAGGACACTCAAATGATTATCAAATGTCCATTATCCAAATAGTATATATATATTTATTTATCATTTATATATTTATAAATAGTATATATATATTTAACCCAGTAAGTTGACTGAGAACACATTCTCATCTACAGCAACAACCTGGGGAATAGTTGCAGGGAGGGTGAACAAGCCAATTGTAAGTTGGGAATGATTAGGTGACCGTGATGGTATGAGGGACAGATTGAGAATTTAACCAGGACACCAGTGTTAACACCCCTACAAGAGGTGCCATGGGATCTTTAGTGACCACAGAGAGTCAGGACACCGGTCCCATCTGAAAGACAACACCCTACACAACATCTGCCCTGTGGAATTGGGATATTTATTTTCTTTAGACCAGAGGAAAGAGTGCCTCCTACTGGCCCTCCAACACCACTTCTAGCAGCATCTGGTCTCCCATCCAGGAACTGACCAGGACCAACCCTGCTTAGCTTCAGAGCCAAGCCAGCAGTGGTATGCAGGGTGGTATGCTGCTGACCAGGACCAACCCTGCTTAGCTTCAGAAGCAAGCCAGCAGTGGTATGCAGGGTGGTATGCTGCTGACCAGGACCAACCCGGCTTAGCTTCTGAAGCAAGCCAGCAGTGGTATGCAGGGTGGTATGCTGCTGACCAGGACCAACCCTGCTTAGCTTCAGAGCCAAGCCAGCAGTGGTATGCAGGGTGGTATGCTGCTGACCAGGACCAACCCTGCTTAGCTTCAGAGCCAAGCCAGCAGTGGTATGCAGGGTGGTATGCTGCTTACCAGGACCAACCCTGCTTAGCTTCAGAAGCAAGCCAGCAGTGGTATGCAGGGTGGTATGCTGCTGACCAGGACCAACCCTGCTTAGCTTCAGAGCCAAGCCAGCAGTGGTATGCAGGGTGGTATGCTGCTGACCAGGACCAACCCTGCTTAGCTTCTGAAGCAAGCCAGCAGTGGTATGCAGGGTGGTATGCTGCTGGCATGATATGCTGATATGTTACATTTGGTATGCTATGTACACTGCTCAAAAAAATAAAGGGAACACTTAAACAACACAATGTAACTCCAAGTCAATCACACTTCTGAGAAATCAAACTGTCCACTTAGGAAGCAACACTGATTGACAATAAATTTCACATGCTGTTGTGCAAATGTAATAGACAACAGGTGGAAATTATAGGCAATTAGCAAGACACCCCCAATAAAGGAGTGGTTCTGCAGGTGGGGGGACTACAGACCACTTCTCAGTTCCTATGCTTCCTGGCTGATGTTTTGGTTACTTCTGAATGCTGGCGGTGCTTTCACTCTAGTGGTAGCATGAGACGGAGTCTACAACCCACACAAGTGGCTCAGGTAGTGCAGCTCATCCAGGATGGCACATCAATGCGAGCTGTGGCAAGAAGATTTGCTGTGTCTGTCAGCGTAGTCTCCAAAGCATGGAGGCGCTACCAGGAGACAGGCCAGTACATCAGGAGACGTGGAGGAGGCCGTAGGAGGTCAACAACCCAGCAGCAGGACCGCTACCTCTGACTTTGTGCAAGGAGGAGCACTGCCAGAGCCCTGCAAAATGACCTCCAGCAGGCCACAAATGTGCATGTGTCTGCTCAAACGGTCAGAAACAGACTCCATGAGGGTAGTATGAGGGCCCGACGTCCACAGGTGGGGGTTGTGCTTACAGCCCAACACTGCGCAGGACGTTTGGCATTTGGCAGAGAACACCAAGATTGGCAAATTCACCACTGTCGCCCTGTGCTCTTCACAGATGAAAGCAGGCTCACACTGAGCACATGTGACAGACGTGACAGAGTCTGGAGACGCTGTGGAGAACGTTCTGCTGCCTGCAACATCCTCCAGCATGACCGGTTTGGCGGTGGGTCAGTCATGGTGTGGGGTGGCATTTCTTTCATTCTTTCATTTCCTCCATGTGCTCGCCAGAGGTAGCCTGACTGCCATTAGGTACCGAGATGAGATCCTCAGACCCCTTGTGAGACCATATGCTGGTGCGGTTGGCCCTGGGTTCCTCCTAATGCAAGACAATGCTAGACCTCATGTGGCTGGAGTGTGTCAGCAGTTTCTGCAAGAGGAAGGGAATTGATGCTATGGACTGGCCCGCCCGTTCCCAGACCTGAATCAATTGAGCACATCTTGGACATCATGTCTCGCTCCATCCACCAACAGACTGTCCAGGAGTTGGTGGATGCTTTAGTCCAGGAGATCCTCAGGAGACCATCCGCCTCCTCATCGGAGCATGCCCAGGCGTTGTAGGGAGGTCATAGAGGCACGTGGAGGCCACACACACTACTGAGCCAATCCAAAGTTAAATCTAGAATTGGCTTCCTATTTTGCAACACTGTAAAACTGACCATCCTACCGATCCTTGACTTCGGCGATGTCATTTACAAAATAGCCTCCAACGCCTACTCAACAAACTGGATGCAGTCTATCACAGTGCCATCCGTTTTGTCACCAAAGCCCCATATACTACCCACCATTGCGACCTGTACGCTCTCGTTGGTTGGCCTCGCTTCATACTGTTGCCAAACCCACTGGCTCCAGGTCATCTATAAGTCTCTGGTAGGTAAAGCACCACCTTATCTCAGCTCACTGGTCACCATAGCAGCACCCATCCCACCCTTAGCACGTGCTCCAGCAGGTATATTTCACTGGTCATCCCCAAAGCCAACTCCCCCTTTGGCCGCCTTCCAGTTCTCTGCTGCCAATGACTGCAAAAATCACTGAAGCTGGAGACTCGTATCTCCCTCACTAAGTTTAAGCATCAGCTGTCAGAGCAGCTTTCCGATCGCTGGGCCTGTACACAGCCAATCTGTAAATAGCCCATCCAACTACCTCATCCCCATGTTGTTATATATATATATTGTCACGAGAACTCATTCTCAACTGGCCTACCTGGTTAAATAAAGGTGTTCTCAACTAGCCTACCTGGTTAAATAAAGGTGTTCTCAACTAGCCTACCTGGTTAAATAAAGGTGTTCTCAACTGGCTTTCCGGGTTGGAGCGAGCGGTTGCATCCGCACTTCGGTCCGCAAGTAGTATAACTTTTCATTACATTTCATTACATTTCATTATAGTACAACGGATTGATTTGTCTAATCTTAGCAATTTCTTCTTAGCTAGCTACATAGCCGTCTTTGTATCAAAGATAATTGCGTAATTATCGTATTTTCGTCGTCCTAACGTAGTCTACACTGCTATCTGCCCAGCAGCTAGCCAGCTAGCCAGCTAGCAAACGTCCACCGTTTACCGAATAGCAGCAGCACTGTAAAAACTATTACACTCAACTGAACGACTTGATTAGTGTAGTGTTAGCTAGCTACATAGTTGTCTTTGCTGTCTTCGTATCCAAGATAATTGTGTAGTTTAGAGTGTGTAGTCTTAGAGTGATTATCTTAATTTACCGAGGTTAGCTAGCCAGCTATTTGTCGTCCTTAACGTAGGAGACACTGCTAGCTAGCCAACAGCTAGCCAACGTCTACCGAATAGAACTTCCTCACTCAACAACCCGGTCGCATTCCGCTTCGCTCCACAGGTAGTATCACATTTTCATTTCATTTCATTACAGTACAACGGTTTGATTAGTTTGATCGTAGCTAGCTACATAGCTAGCTACATAGCCGTCTTTGTATCAAAGATAATTGTGTAGTCTAGAGCGATTTTCTCAGTTAGCTAGCCAGCTATTGTCGTTCTTTTAACGCAACGTAACGTAATCAACACTGCTAGCTAGCCAGCTAGCCCCCGAATAGCAGCACTGTAGAAACTATCACACTCAACGGAACGACTTGATTAGTGTAGTGTCAACAACGCAGCCACTGCCAGCTAGCCTACAAAGTACAAAGCCACCCTAATCTGGTGGTCCCAGCGCGCACGACCCACGTGGAGTTCCAGGTCTCCGGTAGCCTCTGGAACTGCCGATCTGCGGCCAACAAGGCGGAGTTCATCTCAGCCTATGCCTCCCTCCAGTCCCTCGACTTCTTGGCACTGACGGAAACATGGATCACCACAGATAACACTGCTACTCCTACTGCTCTCTCTTCGTCCGCCCACGTGTTCTCGCACACCCCCGAGAGCTTCTGGTCAGCGGGGTGGTGGCACCGGGATCCTCATCTCTCCCAAGTGGTCATTCTCTCTTTCTCCCCTTACCCATCTGTCTATCGCCTCCTTTGAATTCCATGCTGTCACAGTTACCAGCCCTTTCAAGCTTAACATCCTTATCATTTATCGCCCTCCAGGTTCCCTCGGAGAGTTCATCAATGAGCTTGATGCCTTGATAAGCTCCTTTCCTGAGGACGGCTCACCTCTCACAGTTCTGGGCGACTTTTAACCTCCCCACATCTACCTTTGACTCATTCCTCTCTGCCTCCTTCTTTCCACTCCTCTCCTCTTTTGACCTCACCCTCTCACCTTCCCCCTACTCACAAGGCAGGCAATACGCTCGACCTCATCTTTACTAGATGCTGTTCTTCCACTAACCTCATTGCAACTCCCCTCCAAGTCTCCGACCACTACCTTGTATCCTTTTCCCTCTCGCTCTCATCCAACACTTCCCACACTGCCCCTACTCGGGATGGTATCGCGCCGTCCCAACCTTCGCTCTCTCTCCCCCCGCTACTCTCTCTCTTCCATCCTATCATCTCTTCCCTCTACTCAAACCTTCTCCAACCTATCTCCTGATTCTGCCTCCTCAACCCTCCTCTCCTCCCTTTCTGCATCCTTTGACTCTCTATGTCCCCTATCCTCCAGGCCGGCTCGGTCCTCCCTCCCGCTCCGTGGCTCGACGACTCATTGTGAGCTCACAGAACAGGGCTCCGGGCAGCCGAGCGGAAATGGAGGAAAACTCGCCTCCCTGCGGACCTGGCATCCTTTCACTCCCTCCTCTCTACATTTTCCTCTTCTGTCTCTGCTGCTAAAGCCACTTTCTACCACTCTAAATTCCAAGCATCTGCCTCTAACCCTAGGAAGCTCTTTGCCACCTTCTCCTCCCTCCTGAATCCTCCTCCCCCATCCCCCTCCTCCCTCTCTGCAGATGACTTCGTCAACCATTTTGAAAAGAAGGTCGACGACATCCGATCCTCGTTTGCTAAGTCAAACGACACCGCTGGTTCTGCTCACACTGCCCTACCCTGTGCTCTGACCTCTTTCTCCCTCTCTCTCCAGATGAAATCTCGCGTCTTGTGACGGCCGGCCGCCCAACAACCTGCCCGCTTGACCCTATCCCCTCCTCTCTTCTCCAGACCATTTCCGGAGACCTTCTCCTTACCTCACCTCGCTCATCAACTCATCCCTGACCGATGGCTACGTCCCTTCCGTCTTCAAGAGAGAGCGAGAGTTGCACCCCTTCTGAAAAAACTACACTCGATCCCTCCGATGTCAACAACTACAGACCAGTATCCCTTCTTTATTTTCTCTCCAAAACTCTTGAACGTGCCGTCCTTGGCCAGCTCTCCCGCTATCTCTCAGAATGACCTTCTTGATCCAAATCAGTCAGGTTTCAAGACTAGTCATTCAACTGAGACTGCTCTTCTCTGTATCACGGAGGCGCTCCGCACTGCTAAAGCTAACTCTCTCTCCTCTGCTCCCATCCTTCTAGACCTATCGGCTGCCTTCGATACTGTGAACCATCAGATCCTCCTCTCCACCCTCTCCGAGTTGTGCATCTCCGGCGCGGCCCACGCTTGGATTGCGTCCTACCTGACAGGTCGCTCCTACCAGGTGGCGTGGCGAGAATCTGTCTCCTCACCACGCTCTCTCACCACTGGCGTCCCCCAGGGCTCTGTTCTAGGCCCTCTCCTATTCTCGCTATACACCAAGTCACTTGGCTCTGTCATAACCTCACATGGTCTCTCCTATCATTGCTATGCAGACGACACACAATTAATCTTCTCCTTTCCCCCTTCTGATGACCAGGTGGCGAATCGCATCTCTGCATGTCTGGCAGACATATCAGTGTGGATGACGGATCACCACCTCAAGCTGAACCTCGGCAAGACGGAGCTGCTCTTCCTCCCGGGGAAGGACTGCCCGTTCCATGATCTCGCCATCACGGTTGACAACTCCATTGTGTCCTCCTCCCAGAGCGCTAAGAACCTTGGCGTGATCCTGACAACACCCTGTCGTTCTCAACTAACATCAAGGCGGTGGCCCGTTCCTGTAGGTTCATGCTCTACAACATCCGCAGAGTACGACCCTGCCTCACACAGGAAGCGGCGCAGGTCCTAATCCAGGCACTTGTCATCTCCCGTCTGGATTACTGCAACTCGCTGTTGGCTGGGCTCCCTGCCTGTGCCATTAAACCCCTACAACTCATCCAGAACGCCGCAGCCCGTCTGGTGTTCAACCTTCCCAAGTTCTCTCACGTCACCCCGCTCCTCCGCTCTCTCCACTGGCTTCCAGTTGAAGCTCGCATCCGCTACAAGACCATGGTGCTTGCCTACGGAGCTGTGAGGGGAACTGCACCTCAGTACCTCCAGGCTCTGATCAGGCCCTACACCCAAACAAGGGCACTGCGTTCATCCACCTCTGGCCTGCTCGCCTCCCTACCACTGAGGAAGTACAGTTCCCGCTCAGCCCAGTCAAAACTGTTCGCTGCTCTGGCCCCCCAATGGTGGAACAAACTCCCTCACGACGCCAGGACAGCGGAGTCAATCACCACCTTCCGGAGACACCTGAAACCCCACCTCTTTAAGGAATACCTAGGATAGGATAAAGTAATCCTTCTCACCCCCCCCTAAAAGATTTAGATGCACTATTGTAAAGTGGCTGTTCCACTGGATGTCATAAGGTGAACGCACCAATTTGTAAGTCGCTCTGGATAAGAGCGTCTGCTAAATGACTTAAATGTATGGTTAAATAAAGGTGTTCTCAACTGGCCTACCTGGTTAAATAAAGGTGTTCTCAACTGGCCTACCTGGTTAAATAAAGGTGTTTCTCAACTGGCCTACCTGGTTAAATAAAGGTGTTCTCAACTGGCCTACCTGGTTAAATAAAGGTGTTCTCAACTGGCCTACCTGGTTAAATAAAGGTGTTCTCAACTGGCCTACCTGGTTAAATAAAGGTGTTCTCAACTAGCCTACCTGGTTAAATAAAGGTGTTCTCAACAAGCCTACCTGGTTAAATAAAGGTGTTCTCAACTGGCCTACCTGGTTAAATAAAGGTGTTCTCAACTGGCCTACCTGGTTAAATAAAGGTGTTCTCAACAAGCCTACCTGGTTAAATAAAAGTGTTCTCAACAAGCCTACCTGGTTAAATAAAGGTGTTCTCAACTGGCCTACCTGGTTAAATAAAGGTGTTCTCAACAAGCCTACCTGGTTAAATAAAAGTGTTCTCAACAAGCCTACCTGGTTAAATAAAGGTGTTCTCAACAAGCCTACCTGGTTAAATAAAAGTGTTCTCAACAAGCCTACCTGGTTAAATAAAGGTGTTCTCAACTGGCCTACCTGGTTAAATAAAGGTGTTCTCAACTGGCCTACCTGGTTAAATAAAAGTGTTCTCAACTGGCCTACCTGGTTAAATAAAGGTGTTCTCAACAAGCCTACCTGGTTAAATAAAGGTGTTCTCAACTAGCCTACCTGGTTAAATAAAGGTGTTCTCAACAAGCCTACCTGGTTAAATAAAGGTGAAATAAATAACTTTTTTTTATTTAAATGTAACCTTTGGGTTGCTAGACGTTTTCGTTGTGGACCCTGACCGACCACCCTACTTTTATGTTTGCTTTAAGTAACCTTCTGTCTTTCGTAACCATACCAAATGTAACATATCATGCTAATTTGAGTGTCCTGGATTTTAGTTTATTATGTTACGTCTGGTCTATGAGACCAGGCAGGGTTTTTAATTCACTAGAGGGGTTTAAATCTGTTTTCATTGTCAGCTGGCATTTGAACCTTTTCTTATATTTGATGACATGGTTTGTGTGTATATATATATTCTGTTTTTCCTCCTTATTTTTGATTCTTCAGACACTTGAACCTTGTGCCCTTGTTAAAACACTACATAGTTTGCTGTCAAGTGAATGTTGCATTTAGCCCGGGTCAGCTACACATTACCATATTACCATTCCACTGCCTGGCAGCATTTTCAGAGTACAGTTTCACACAACTGTACTGTCAATAAGTAAAATGGTTTGCACTCCGAAAGGTATTTCCCGTGTGGAAAACTGGTGGAAATGTACTTTGAATGACTTTGTAAACTCGCAACTTGTCATTAACATTAAAGGGGATGCATTCTGCATGCCTGGCCTTTTGCTGACATCACTCTATCTCCGTATTTTCCTTACGTTAGGGAAAATCAACGAGGGACTATGCATTCTAAGGAAAATAATGAACCACGTGGAAGGTGTGTTCCATGACGCGCTTCCTTTCAAAAGCAGCTCAGAAATAGAACATATAAAGATTGAATTGAATTATAGCCAGCGCGTTACAGCGCGTTACAATTATATTTTAATTTAATTTTTAATTTTACCTTTATTTTACTAGGCAAGTCAGTTAAGAACAAATTCTTATTTTTATAGCGTTACAGCGAGTTACAATTATACCGTTACAGGTCGTTACCGTTACAGGTGCGTTACAGGGAAATGCACCTCAAGCCAATTAGAAATTAGTATTCAGCAACGACATGGTATAAATGGATTATTCTCAGAATATGATGGTAACTAAATGACTGTATAATGCTTGTTCATATTGCCTAAGAATACCAATAGTTTACATCTAAGCACACAGGAGTCCTGTCCAGTTCTCTCCATAAATAATAATTACGCCAACCAGCCTGTGGTAACTGTAGCCTATATACGCCACTGAACATGTCATTTCATGAGCTTGGGCTGTGTTTGCTCCGCTTCTGTTTTTCCTTCCGTAAAGAAAGAGCTCCAGCAGGCAGTGAGTGGTCCTCTTTAATCAGCGGCTGTGAGGAGGCGGGTCGAGGTGCTGACTGTAATGTGATAGCTGCTCGGTTCTAACGCTATTACATACACATGCTGCCTGCCTGCCTGGCTTGGCTGCTCTCTCAGCGCTGCTGGAAAAACGAGCCTTCAAACTCGGACAGAATACTCCGAGCAGAGTAGAGGAAGGAGCTACGAGCGGGGACCGCGGGAGAGAACGAGTAGAAGAAGGAGCTACGAGCGGGGACCGCGGGAGAGACCGAGTAGAAGAAGGAGCTACGCGCGGGGACCGCGGGAGAGACAGAGTAGAAGAAGGAGCTACGCGCGGGGACCGCGGGAGAGACAGAGTAGAAGAAGGAGCTACGCGCGGGGACCGCGGGAGAGACCGAGTAGAAGAAGGAGCTACGCGCAGGGACCGCGGGAGAGACCGAGTAGAAGGAGCTACGCGCAGGGACCGCGGGAGAGACCGAGTAGAAGAAGGAGCTACGCGCGGGGACTGCGGGAGAGACCGAGTAGAAGAAGGAGCTACGCGCGGGGACTGCGGGAGAGACAGAGCAGAGTGTTACTTATAGATTATAGAATAAAGGGTGTTTCTAACGGCAAAAAAAAACGTTTTTGATGAGTGCTGTATGGAAGAACGGTTTTACGCACTAGCCTTGGACAGTTGGACTGTTTCGTTTAGATTGTGATTATTTTTGAGAGGGGTGGGTGGGTGGGGGGGTTTTGGACAAGTAAATGTACCGGAGGGAGAAAGTCAAAGGAAAGATAAGGACATATGTTGTCACTGGATTTCGAGGCAGCCAAAAAGAAAAACAACTCACTTCAGATATGAGCTCACGGAACGCGTCAAATCAGTGGACTAAAAACCGCTACGGACCTTCTGAATTGATACAGATGACTTAGTTTTAGCTGTATTTTGTCTAGTGCTTTATTTCGTTGGAAAGATCCTCTGGGTGATATTTATGTTCTATTTAAAATAAAATAAATCTTGTGGCGGGGTAGAATGGTTTTGAATCTATTCAATTATTGAATTGAAATAACCTGGGAAAAATAATACTTTTTTTTTAAAGAGGAAACAAAATAAGGTGGTGGAAATCGCCGTTGTGGAGAACCCCGACCACAGAGAGACCCTTTCTCAGTGGAGACGCGCGAGTGGAGAAAACAGTTTGGAAAGGTACGAGGAGGACTTTTACTGCGAGTTCTTCTCTCCAAGATCGGGAGACTAAAACTTCACCCAGCAACATGGATATATTAACGTGGCTGTGTGGATGTTTACTGGCGGTTTGCTTACCAAAAGTAGTTCTCGGTGAAGAAGGTACGTGTTTTTATGGAGCGAGTCCGTTCGCAGCCCTACAACGGCTGTTCTCACAATTGGGTTATGTGCCATTTGAAATATGACTTTGAACCGCTTTGCTTCAGCAAAATATTGCCCATTATAAATACATCATTATATTTCCTTCTAAAGCACTTCGGAAAATAAGAAGAGAACAGTTGTTTTCCCTAGTCTAGTCTTCCCGAACTAGTCTTTCCTTCTTTATTTAGATATGGATTGAAATCTCGTTCGGTCTTTCAGCATATGTTTTAATTTATCAAGTTCAAAATGAGGGTTTTATACCTCACAGACAGTCAATTACTCAACGACATGTAGTGACAGAATGTGCTGTGTGTTTTAAACGTTGGAACTGTCAGCGGGACTCGACGTGCGTAGAGACCGCCGCGGCAGTTCTCTTTAGGGAAGGTAATTCCTAGCGCCGCGGGCGTCATCGGGAGCCGGTTTAGTTCTCCGGGGGGAGTCGGGCTGCTGGAAGTCTTACATTTCCTCACAAAACCTACGATTGAAAAAAATAACGTTTCACCTACAATAGCAATATGCCCAATATTTCACTGAGATTATAATACAAATGTTTTAGTGTAGTGAGGGATTTAGAAACAATGTATTGTGTTCTCGTATCATCAGGGCGTCTGTTGAAATTCAAATGTTCACTGTGAGTGTTTAGATACGAACAGTCAACGGGTTAGCTTGACAGAGGCCAATCTACGGGTTAGCTTGACATAGAGGCCAATCTACGGGGTAGCTTGACATAGAGGCCAGTCTACGGGGTAGCTTGACAGAGGCCAGTCTACGGGTTAGCTTGACAGAGGCCAATCTACGGGTTAGCTTGACATAGAGGCCAATCTACGGGTTAGCTTGACATAGAGGCCAATCTACGGGGTAGCTTGACAGAGGCCAATCTACGGGTTAGCTTGACATAGAGAATCTACGGCCAGAGGCCAATCTACGGGTAGCTTGACATAGAGGCCAGTCTACGGGGTAGCTTGACAGAGCCAATCTACGGGTTAGCTTGGAGGCCAATCTAGGGTTAGCTTGACATCTAGGGTTAGGACAAGAGGCCAATCTACGGGGCTTGACATAGAGGCCAATTGACGGGGTAGCTTGACAGAGGCCAATCTACGGGTTAGCTTGACATAGAGGCCAATCTACGGGTAGCTTGACATAGAGGCCAGTCTTGACAGAGGCCAATCTACGGGTTAGCTTGACATAGAGGCCAATCTACGGGGTAGCTTGACATAGAGGCCAATCTACGGGGTAGCTTGACATAGAGGCAAATCTACGGGTAGCTTGACATAGAGGCCAATCTACGGGGTAGCTTGACATAGAGGCCAATCTACGGGGTAGCTTGACATAGAGGCCAATCTACGGGGTAGCTTGACATAGAGGCAAATCTACGGGGTAGCTTGACATAGAGGCCAATCTACGGGGTAGCTTGACATAGAGGCAAATCTACGGGTAGCTTGACATAGAGGCCAATCTCACGGGGTAGCTTGACATAGAGGCCAATCTCGAGGCAAATCTACGGGGTAGCTTGACATAGAGGCCAATCTACGGGTTAGCTTGACATAGAGGCCAATCTACGGGGTAGCTTGACATAGAGGCCAATCTACGGGGTAGCTTGACATAGAGGCCAATCTACGGGCTTGACATAGAGGCAAATCTGAGCTTGACATAGAGGCCAATCTACGGGGTAGCTTGACATAGAGGCCAATCTACGGGGTAGCTTGACATAGAGGCCAGTCTACGGGTAGCTTGACATAGAGGCCAATCTACGGGGTAGCTTGACATAGAGGCCAATCTACGGGGTAGCTTGACATAGAGGCCAATCTACGGGTAGCTTGAGAGGCCAATCTACGGGGTAGCTTGACATAGAGGCCAATCTACGGGTAGCTTGACATAGAGGCCAATCTAGGGTTAGCTTGACATAGAGGCCAATCTACGGGGTAGCTTGACATAGAGGCCAATCTACGGGGTAGCTTGACATAGAGGCCAATCTACGGGGTAGCTTGACATAGAGGCAAATCTACGGGGTAGCTTGACATAGAGGCCAATCTACGGGGTAGCTTGACATAGAGGCCAATCTACGGGGTAGCTTGACATAGAGGCCAGTCTACGGGGTAGCTTGACATAGAGGCCAATCTACGGGGTAGCTTGACATAGAGGCCAATCTACGGGTAGCTTGACATAGAGGCCAATCTACGGGGCCAATCAGGGTAGCTTGACATAGAGGCCAATCTACGAGGCCAGCTTGACATAGAGGCAAATCTACGGGGTAGCTTGACATAGAGGCCAATCTACGGGGTAGCTTGACATAGAGGCCAATCTACGGGTAGCTTGACATAGAGGCCAGTCTAATAGCTTGACATAGAGGCCAATTAGCTTGACATAGAGGCCAATCTACGGGGAGCTTGACATAGAGGCCAATCTACGGGGTAGCTTGACATAGAGGCCAATCTACGGGGTAGCTTGACATAGAGGCCAATCTACGGGGTAGCTTGACATAGAGGCCAATCTAGGGGTAGCTTGACATAGAGGCCAATCTACCTTGACATAGGGCCAATCTACGTAGCTTGACATAGAGGCCAATCTACGGGGTAGCTTGACATAGAGGCCAATCTGAGCTTGACATAGAGGCCAATCTACGGGGTAGCTTGACATAGAGGCCAATCCACGGGGAGCTTGACCCAATCTACGGGGTAGATTCACATAGAGGCCAATCTACGGGTAGCTTGACATAGAGGCCAATCTACGGGGTAGCTTGACATAGAGGCCAATCTACGGGTAGCTTGACATAGAGGCCAGTCTACGGGGTAGCTTGACATAGAGGCCAATCAGCTTGACATCCAATCTACGGGGTAGCTTGACATAGAGGCCAATCTACGGGGTAGCTTGACATAGAGGCCAATCTACGGGGTAGCTTGACATAGAGGCCAGTCTACGGGTAGCTTGACATAGAGGCCAGTCTACGGGGTAGCTTGACATAGAGGCCAATCTACGGGTAGCTTGACATAGAGGCCAATCTACGGGGTAGCTTGACATAGAGGCCAATCTACGGGGTAGCTTGACATAGAGGCCAATCTACGGGGTAGCTTGACATAGAGGCCAATCTACGGGGTAGCTTGACATAGAGGCCAGCTCTGGGTAGCTTGACATAGAGGCCAGTCTACGGGGTAGATTGACATAGAGGCCAATCTACGGGGTAGCTTGACATAGAGGCCAATCTTACGGGGTAGGACATAGAGGCCAATCTATGGGGTAGCTTGACATAGAGGCCAATCTACGGGGTAGCTTGACATAGAGGCCAATCTACGGGGTAGTTTGACATAGAGGCCAATCTACGGGGTAGCTTGACATAGAGGCCAATCTACGGGGTAGTTTGACATAGAGGCCAATCTGCGGGGTAGCTTGACATAGAGGCCAATCTACGGGGTAGCTTGACATAGAGGCCAATCTACGGGGTAGCTTGACATAGAGGCCAATCTACGGGGTAGTTTGACATAGAGGCCAATCTACGGTTTGACATAGAGGCCAATCTAGGGGTAGATTCACATAGAGGCCAATCTACGGGGTAGCTTGACATAGAGGCCAATCTATAGCTTGACATAGAGGCCAATCTACGGGGTAGCTTGACATAGAGGCCAGTCTACGGGGTAGCTTGACATAGAGGCCAATCTCGGGGTAGCTTGACATAGAGGCCAATCTACTTGGGTAGCTTGACATAGAGGCCAATCTACGGGGTAGCTTGACATAGAGGCCAGTCTACGGGGTAGCTTGACATAGAGGCCAGTCTACGGGGTAGCTTGACATAGAGGCCAATCTACGGGGTAGCTTGACATAGAGGCCAATCTACGGGGTAGCTTGACATAGAGGCCAATCTACGGGGTAGCTTGAGAGGCCAATCTACGGGGTAGCTTGACATAGAGGCCAATCTACGGGGTAGCTTGACATAGAGGCCAGTCTACGGGGTAGCTTGACATAGAGGCCAGTCTACGGGGTAGATTGACATAGAGGCCAATCTACGGGGTAGCTTGACATAGAGGCCAATCTACGGGGTAGCTTGACATAGAGGCCAATCTATGGGGTAGCTTGACATAGAGGCCAATCTACGGGGTAGCTTGACATAGAGGCCAATCTACGGGGTAGTTTGACATAGAGGCCAATCTACGGGGTAGCTTGACATAGAGGCCAATCTACGGGGTAGCTTGACATAGAGGCCAATCTACGGGGTAGCTTGACATAGAGGCCAATCTACACAAACAATCTTTGTTATAATTGAGTAGGATAATTCAAATCCAACATGTTCTTAATCGTCAGATTAACCTTTGATTATATGAGTGGATTATGTTTGGATTTAATTTGACTGTCTAGGTCTAATGATTTGTGTTTAGATGTGCACTTTAAATGTAATTTATTCCAGTCTGTTTAGTGTAAACCTAATGGTTTATGTTTCCAATATTGACATTATTCCTATGTTATTTATCATAATCCTGTATAGGCTTGCTACAGCGTTACCCCTCGGGAGCCTGTTTTATCTCCTAACAATCCATATAGCTTGTGGCTAAAATGCGTAGGCATTGTTTCAATTGATTGCTGTCAAATGATAGTTTGTTTCTAGGAAATCAGAACAGGATTTGCGTCTGTTACACGACGTAGCCCACAGCGGGAAGAGAACGTCTTTAAAGTTGCGTGAAAGGTAGTCAGCCTTTCACTTGAACCGGTGCTTGTCTTTTTGGGCCATTTGAAACGGATCGACTTTATGTTGAATGTTTCTCTTGAGAGCCGAATGTAGAGGCTGGAGTACCTTGACAGAGATTAGTCCGGTGTTGAGCTCCATGACAGGGACCGTGTAGACAGACCCTGAAAACTAAGCAGCCTAAACGTTTGTGAGGAAGACTTCTGTTTTTTCTTGTCTATTGGATTTCACGGATCCCGTCTCTTCAAAATCCAATGACATGTTGTTTTCTAAATGATCTCAAACATATTTCAAAGGTATATATATATATATATTATTATTTTTTGCGCTAAAACCAAATTAATATATATATATAGTTAGTACATAGGGACCATATATCGTACAATAGTAAAAACATTATAATAACACGATGCAATGTTGATCACGCTACAGATATTGAAATACTTGACTATCTTTTTCCATTAGATACACTTTATAATGAATTGATCTGTATATCATAGTAATAACATGGTAATAAAACACACATTTTATCCATCATAATCCATTCATCATGTTTGAAGGATTTTTTTTTTTTTAGCAGGGGTGTTGGAAGGTATATAACCCTACCGTAAGCTATTACCTTATTTTCAAGAGGAACGGCTTTGAACTAAACCAGTGTGACGCCTCAGGGCATCTGGAACAGTAGCCAGATATCAGTAGCTCTTTCTGGGAAGAAAACCATTAGTTTAGCCTGGTGCTGCTGCTCTCCTTCCTTAATTTATGCCGATATGAAGAGCTAGACAAATTAAACAACTTGACGAGACTGAATGCTGTGTGTGTGTGTGTGTGTGTGTGTGTGTGTGAGAGAGAGAGAGAGACACAGAGAGAGAGACAGAGAGAAATAGAGAGAGAGACAGAGAGAGAGAGAGACAGAGAGAGAGAGACAGAGAGAAATAGAGAGAGAGACAGAGAGAGAGAGAGAGAGACACAGAGAGAGAGACAGAGAGAAATAGAGAGAGACAGAGAGAGAGAGAGAGAGAAATAGAGAGAGAGACAGAGAGAGAGAGAGAGAGACACGAGAGAGAGAGAGACACAGAGAGAGAGACAGAGAGAGAGAGAGAGAAACACAGAGAGAGAGACAGAGAGAAATAGAGAGAGAGACAGAGAGAGAGAGAGAGAGACACAGAGAGAGAGAGAGAGACACAGAGAGAGAGACAGAGAGAGAGAGAGAGAAACAGCGAGAAAGAGAGAGAGAGAGAGATATATGTTTACTGTTATTTTTTATTTTTTATTTCACATTTGTATATTATCTACCTCACTTGCTTTGGCAATTGAGAATTGAATTGAGAGAGAGAGAGAGAGAGAGAGAGAGAGAGAGAGAGAGAGAGAAATAGAGAGAGAGACAGAGAGAGAGAGAGAGAGACAGAGAGAGAGAGAGAGAGAGAGAGAGAGAGAGAAAGAGAGAGAGAGAGAGAGAGAGAGAGAGAGAGAGAGAGAGAGAGAAAGAGAGAGAGAGAGAGAGAGGAACAGAGATGGAGAGAGAGAGTGAGAGAGAGAGAGAGAGAGAGAGAGAGAGAAAATAGAGAGAGAGACAGAGAGAGAGAGAGAGAGAGACACAGAGAGAGAGAGAGAGAGAGAGAGAAAGAGAGAGAGAGAGAGAGAGAGAAAGAGAGAGAGAGAGAGAGAGAGAGAGAGAGAGAGAGAGAGAGAAATAGAGAGAGAGACAGAGAGACAGAGAGAGAGAGAGAGAGAGAGAGAGAGAGAGAGAGAGAGAGAGAGAGAGAGAGAGAGAGAGAGAGAGAGAGAGAGAGAGAGAGAGAGAGAGAGAGAGAGAGAGAGAGAGAGAGAGAGAGAGAGAGAGAGAGAGAACAGAGATGGAGAGAGAGAGCGTTCTCTGATTCAGCCGGGTATCTCGTCATATGGGTAAATAAACCTTTTGCTAATGATCAGTTGACATATCCTCTCACTGTGGAAGTGGAAACAATGATTGGCTACTGCTAGTCAATTACAGAACTACAGACAGAGAGAGCTTCCTACATAGCTCAGGCAGTAGGAAGCTCTCTCATCCATTTACATGCAGATGATACAGTCTTATACTCAGCTGGCCCCTCCCCGGTTTTTGTGTTATATGCTCTACAACAAAGCTTTCTTAGTGTCCAACAAGTTTTCTCTGCCCTTAACCTTGTTCTGAACACCTCTACAACACTGCTCTCTGTGTTCAACAAGTTTTCTCTGCCCTTAACCTTGTTCTGAACACCTCCAAAACAAAGGTCATGTGGTTCGGTAAGAAGAATGCCCCTCTCCCCACCGGTGTGATTACTACCTCTGAGGATTTAGAGCTTGAGGTAGTCACCTCATACAAGTACTTGGGAGTATGGTTAGATGGTACACTGTCCTTCTCTCAGCACATATTAAAGCTGCAGGCTAAGGTTAAATCTAGACTTGGTTTCCTCTATCATAATCACTCCTCTTTCACCTCGGCTGCCAAACTAACCCTGATTCAGATGACCATCCTACCCATGCTAGATTACAGAGACATCATTTATAGATCGGCAGGTCAGGGTGCTCTCGGGCGGCTAGATGTCCTTTACCATTCGGCCATCAGATTTGCCACCAATGCTCCTTATAGGACACATCACTGCACTCTGTACTCCTCTGTAAACTGGTCATCTCTGTATAATCGTCGCAAGACCCACTGGTTGATGCTTATTTATAAAACCCTCTTAGGCCTCACTCCCCCCTATCTGAGATATCTACTGCAGCCCTCGTCCTCCACATACAACACCCGTTCTGCCAGTCACATTCTGTTAAAGATCCCCAAAGCACACACATCCCTGGGTCACTCCTCTTTTCAGTTCACTGCAGCAAGCGACTGGAATGAGCTGCAACAAACACTCAAACTGGACAGTTTTATCTCCATCTCTTCATTCAAAGACTCAATCATGGACACTCTTACTGACAGTTGTGTCTGCTTTGTGTGATGTGTTGTTATCTCTACCTTCTTGACCTTTGTCCTGTTGTCTGTGCCTAATAATGTTTGTACCATGTTGTTCTGATGCCATGTTGTGTTGCTACCATGTTGTGTTATGTTGTGTTGCTACCATGTTGTTGTCATGTTGTGTTGCTCCCATGTTGTGTTGAGACCATGTTGTTGTTATGTTGTGATGCTACCATGTTGTGTTGCTACCATGTTGTTGTCATGTTGTGTTGCTCCCATGTTGTGTTGCTCCCATGTTGTGTTGCTACCATGTTGTTGTTATGTTGTGATGCTACCATGTTGTGTTGCTACCATGTTGTTATCATGTTGTGTTGCTCCCATGTTGTGTTGCTACCATGTTGTTGTTATGTTGTGATGCTACCATGTTGTGTTGCTACCATGTTGTTGTCATGTTGTGTTGCTCCCATGTTGTGTTGCTCCCATATTGTGTTGCTACTATGTTGTGTTGCTACCATGTTGTTGTTATGTTGTGATGCTACCATGTTGTTGTCATGTTGTGTTGCTCCCATGTTGTGTTGCTACCATGTTGTTGTTATGTTGTGATGCTACCATGTTGTGTTGCTCCCATGTTGTGTTGCTCCCATGTTGTGTTGCTACCATGTTGTTGTTATGTTGTGATGCTACCATGTTGTGTTGCTACCATGTTGTGTTGCTCCCATGTTGTGTTGCTACCATGTTGTTCTTATGTTGTGATGCTACCATGTTGTGTTGCTACCATGTTGTTGTCATGTTGTGTTGCTCCCATGTTGTGTTGCTCCCATATTGTGTTGCTACTATGTTGTGTTGCTACCATGTTGTTGTTATGTTGTGATGCTACCATGTTGTTGTCATGTTGTGTTGCTCCCATGTTGTGTTGCTACCATGTTGTTGTTATGTTGTGATGCTACCATGTTGTGTTGCTACCATGTTGTCCTGCTACCATGTTGTGTTGCTACCATGTTACTACCATGTTGTGTTGCTCCCATGTTGTGTTGCTACCATGTTGTTGTTATGTTGTTTTGCTACCATTTTATTGTCATGCTGTGTTGCTACCATGCTGTGTTGTCATGTGTTGCTACCATGCTGTGTTGCTACCGTGCTGTGTTGTCATGTGTTGCTACCATGCTGTGTTGTCATGTGTTGCTACCATGCTGTGTTGTCATGTTGTGTTGCTACCATGCTGTGTTGTCATGTGTTGCTACCATGCTGTGTTGTCATGTGTTGCTACCATGCTGTGTTGTCATGTGTTGCTACCATGCTGTGTTTTCATGTATTGCTACCATGCTGTGTTGCTGCCATGCTGTATTGCTACCGTGCTGTGTTGCTGCCATGGTGTGTTGCTACCATGCTGCGTTGTCATGTGTTGCTACCATGCTGTGTTGTCATGTTGTGTTGCTACCATGCTGCGTTGTCATGTGTTGCTGCCTTGCTATGTTGTCGTCTTAGGTCTCTCTTTATGTAGTGTTGTGATGTCTCTCTTGTCGTGATGTGTGTTTTGTCCTATATTTAAATGTTTATATATTTAATCCCAGGCCCCCGTCCCCGCAGGAGGCCTTTTGCCTTCTGGTAGGCCATCATTGTAAATAATAATCTTATTTAAAAATAAATTAATCAGTCAGTGCCTTTTACAGGATTATAATCCCGTGTCTTCTACAGGATTATAATCCAGTGTCTTCTACAGGATTATAATCCCGTGTCTTCTACAGGATTATAATCCAGTGTCTTCTACAGGATTATAATCCCGTGTCTTCTACAGGATTATAATCCAGTGTCTTCTACAGGATTATAATCCCGTGTCTTCTACAGGATTATAATCCCGTGTCTTCTACAGGATTATAATCCAGTGTCTTCTACAGGATTATAATCCAGTGTCTTCTACAGGATTATAATCCCGTGTCTTCTACAGGATTATAATCCAGTGTCTTCTACAGGATTATAATCCAGTGTCTTCTACAGGATTATAATCCAGTGTCTTTTACAGGATTATAATCCAGTGTCTTCTACAGGATTATAATCCAGTGTCTTCTACAGGATTATAATCCAGTGTTTTCTACAGGATTATAATCCAGTGTCTTCTACAGGATTATAATCCAGTGTCTTCTACAGGATTATAATCCCGTGTCTTTTCTACAGGCTGCGTCACGTGTAGAGGCTTGGTATGTTATGTGGTGTTCTATCTGTCTGCCTACTCATGGTTTGGTGTTTACTAGAACTGAACAGCTGCACCATGGGAATGCATTTCTCTCTCTCTCTGTGTGTGTGTGTGTGTGTGTGTGTGTGTGTGTGTGTGTGTGTGTGTGTGTGTGTGTGTGTGTGTGTGTGTGTGTGTGTGTGTGTGTGTGTGTGTGTGGGCTCACTACTTAATGTTCAACAGTTTGAGATGAGAATGTTGTTGTTCTGGTCATGGAGAGAATTTTATCCTCTCTTAATAACTTAACGCGTTTGTTTTCACACTTTACATTAGCAGATGTCTCTCCTTGATTCGATTACCAGAGATTTGATCCTTTCTCTTGTACACAGTGGTATAAAATCTATTTAAAAGTCATTTGATTGTATCCTAGTTCTGGTTAGCTGGGTAGTACATTGTGTTGTTTGTCCTCCTGAAAGAAGAAGAAGGTGCTTACCCTTTCCTCTCTTCCCCATAAAATCCTTTCCTCAACATGGATGCGTTTTGGGACGTCTTTGTCTCTCTGGCTCTCAGATCTTCTTTGTAGTTTTCCACCGTGGTTTAAAATAAGGCACCTGGTTAGGGTCACGACCCCCCCACCTCACCCTGGCTAGGGTCACGACCCCCCACCTCACCCTGGCTAGGGTCACAACCCCCCACCTCACCCTGGCTAGGCTCTCGACCCCCACCTCACTCTGGCTAGGGTCACGACCCCCCAACTCACCCTGGCTAGGGTCACGACCCCCCGCCTCACCCTGGCTAGGCTCACGACCCCCCACCTCACCCTGGCTAGGGTCACGACCCCCACCTCACCCTGGCTCGGGTCATGACCCCCCCACCTCACCCTGGCTAGGCTCACGACCCCCCACCTCACCCTGGCTAGGGTCACGACCCCCCAAATCACTCTGTTATGGTGTGTGTTATGGTGTGTGTGTGTGTGTGTTACAGACAGACTGTGACTAGGGGATGTGGTTGGTTGTGTGTTACAGACAGACTGTGATGAGGGGATGTGGTTGGTTGTGTGTTAGAGACAGACTGTGATGAGGGGATGTGGTTGGTTGTGTGTTACAGACAGACTGTGACTAGGGGATGTGGTTGGTTGTGTGTTACAGACAGACTGTGACTAGGGGATGTGGTTGGTTGTGTGTTACAGACAGACTGTGATGAGGGGATGTGGTTGGTTGTGTGTTACAGACAGATTGTGATGAGGGGATGTGGTTGGTTGTGTGTTACAGACAGACTGTGATGAGGGGATGTGGTTGGTTGTGTGTTACAGACAGACTGTGATGAGGGGATGTGGTTGGTTGTGTGTTATGGTGTGTGTGTTACAGACAGACTGTGATGCGGGGATGTGGTTGGTTGTGTGTTAGAGACAGACTGTGATGAGGGGGTGTGGTTGGTTGTGTGTTACAGACAGACTGTGACTAGGGGATGTGGTTGGTTGTGTGTTACAGACAGACTGTGACTAGGGGATGTGGTTGGTTGTGTGTTACAGACAGATTGTGATGAGGGGATGTGGTTGGTTGAGTTTTACAGATAGACTGTGATGAGGGGATGTGGTTGGTTGTGTGTTATGGTGTGTGTGTTACAGACAGACTGTGACTAGGGGATGTGGTTGGTTGTGTGTTACAGACAGACTGTGATGAGGGGATGTGGTTGGTTGTGTGTTAGAGACAGACTGTGATGAGGGGATGTGGTTGGTTGTGTGTTACAGACAGACTGTGACTAGGGGATGTGGTTGGTTGTGTGTTACAGACAGACTGTGACTAGGGGATGTGGTTGGTTGTGTGTTACAGACAGACTGTGATGAGGGGATGTGGTTGGTTGTGTGTTACAGACAGATTGTGATGAGGGGATGTGGTTGGTTGTGTGTTACAGACAGACTGTGATGAGGGGATGTGGTTGGTTGTGTGTTACAGACAGACTGTGATGAGGGGATGTGGTTGGTTGTGTGTTATGGTGTGTGTGTTACAGACAGACTGTGATGCGGGGATGTGGTTGGTTGTGTGTTAGAGACAGACTGTGATGAGGGGGTGTGGTTGGTTGTGTGTTACAGACAGACTGTGACTAGGGGATGTGGTTGGTTGTGTGTTACAGACAGACTGTGACTAGGGGATGTGGTTGGTTGTGTGTTACAGACAGATTGTGATGAGGGGATGTGGTTGGTTGTGTGTTACAGACAGACTGTGACTAGGGGATGTGGTTGGTTGTGTGTTACAGACAGACTGTGACTAGGGGATGTGGTTGGTTGTGTGTTACAGACAGATTGTGATGAGGGGATGTGGTTGGTTGTGTGTTACAGACAGACTGTGATGAGGGGATGTGGTTGGTTGTGTGTTACAGACAGACTGTGATGCGGGGATGTGGTTGGTTGTGTGTTACAGACAGACTGTGATGAGGGGATGTGGTTGGTTGTGTGTTACAGGCAGACTGTGATGAGGGGATGTGGTTGGTTGTGTGTTACAGTCAGACTGTGATGAGGGGATGTGGTTGGTTGTGTGTTACAGACAGACTGTGATGAGGGGATGTGGTTGGTTGTGTGTTACAGGCAGACTGTGATGAGGGGATGTGGTTGGTTGTGTGTTACAGACAGACTGTGATGAGGGGATGTGGTTGGTTGTGTGTTATGGTGTGTGTGTTACAGACAGACTGTGATGCGGGGATGTGGTTGGTTGTGTGTTAGAGACAGACTGTGATGAAGGGATGTGGTTGGTTGTGTGTTACAGACAGACTGTGACTAGGGGATGTGGTTGGTTGTGTGTTACAGACAGACTGTGACTAGGGGATGTGGTTGGTTGTGTGTTACAGACAGATTGTGATGAGGGGATGTGGTTGGTTGTGTGTTACAGACAGACTGTGATAAGGGGATGTGGTTGGTTGTGTGTTACAGACAGACTGTGACTAGGGGATGTGGTTGGTTGTGTGTTACAGACAGACTGTGATGAGGGGATGTGGTTGGTTGTGTGTTACAGACAGACTGTGATGTGGGGATGTGGTTGGTTGTGTGTTACAGACAGACTGTGATGAGGGGATGTGGTTGGTTGTGTGTTACAGTCAGACTGTGATGAGGGGATGTGGTTGGTTGTGTGTTACAGACAGACTGTGATGAGGGGATGTGGTTGGTTGTGTGTTACAGACAGATTGTGATGAGGGGATGTGGTTGGTTGTGTGTTACAGACAGACTGTGATGAGGGGATGTGGTTGGTTCTGTGTTACAGGCAGACTGTGATGAGGGGATGTGGTTGGTTGTGTGTTACAGACAGACTGTGATGAGGGGATGTGGTTGGTTGTGTGTTACAGACAGACTGTGACTAGGGGATGTGGTTGGTTGTGTGTTACAGACAGACTGTGATGAGGGGATGTGGTTGGTTGTGTGTTACAGACAGACTGTGATGAGGGGATGTGGTTGGTTGTGTGTTACAGACAGACTGTGATGAGGGGATGTGGTTGGTTGTGTGTTACAGTCAGACTGTGATGAGGGGATGTGGTTGGTTGTGTGTTACAGACAGACTGTGATGAGGGGATGTGGTTGGTTGTGTGTTACAGACAGATTGTGATGAGGGGATGTGGTTGGTTGTGTGTTACAGACAGACTGTGATGAGGGGATGTGGTTGGTTCTGTGTTACAGGCAGACTGTGATGAGGGGATGTGGTTGGTTGTGTGTTACAGACAGACTGTGACTAGGGGATGTGGTTGGTTGTGTGTTACAGACAGACTGTGATGAGGGGATGTGGTTGGTTGTGTGTTACAGACAGACTATGATGAGGGGATGTGGTTGGTTGTGTGTTACAGACAGACTGTGACGAGGGATGTGGTTGGTTGTGTGTTACAGACAGACTGTGATGAGGGGATGTGGTTGGTTGTGTGTTACAGACAGACTGTGATGAGGGGATGTGGTTGGTTGTGTGTTACAGACAGACTGCGACTAGGGGATGTGGTTGGTTGTGTGTTACAGACAGACTGTGATGAGGGGATGTGGTTGGTTGTGTGTTACAGACAGACTGTGACTAGGGGATGTGGTTGGTTGTGTGTTACAGACAGACTGTGATGAGGGGATGTGGTTGGTTGTGTGTTACAGACAGACTGTGATGAGGGGATGTGGTTGGTTGTGTGTTACAGACAGACTGTGATGAGGGGATGTGGTTGGTTGTGTGTTACAGACAGACTGTGATGAGGGGATGTGGTTGGTTGTGTGTTACAGACAGACTGCGATGAGGGGATGTGGTTGGTTGTGTGTTACAGACAGATTGTGATGAGGGGATGTGGTTGGTTGTGTGTTACAGACAGACTGTGATGAGGGGATGTGGTTGGTTCTGTGTTACAGGCAGACTGTGATGAGGGGATGTGGTTGGTTGTGTGTTACAGACAGACTGTGATGAGGGGATGTGGTTGGTTGTGTGTTACAGACAGACTATGATGAGGGGATGTGGTTGGTTGTGTGTTACAGACAGACTGTGACGAGGGATGTGGTTGGTTGTGTGTTACAGACAGACTGTGATGAGGGATGTGGTTGGTTGTGTGTTACAGACAGACTGTGATGAGGGGATGTGGTTGGTTGTGTGTTACAGACAGACTGTGATGAGGGGATGTGGTTGGTTGTGTGTTACAGACAGACTGTGATGAGGGGATGTGGTTGGTTGTGTGTTACAGACAGACTGTGACTAGGGATGTGGTTGGTTGTGTGTTACAGACAGACTGTGATGAGGGGATGTGGTTGGTTGTGTGTTACAGACAGACTGTGACTAGGGATGTGGTTGGTTGTGTGTTACAGACAGACTGTGACTAGGATGTGGTTGGTTGTGTGTTACAGACAGACTGTGACTAGGGGATGTGGTTGGTTGTGTGTTACAGACAGACTGTGACTGAGGGATGTGGTTGGTTGTGTGTTACAGACAGACTGTGATGAGGGGATGTGGTTGGTTGTGTGTTACAGACAGACTGTGATGAGGGATGGTTGTGTGTTACAGACAGACTGTGATGAGGGGATGTGGTTGGTTGTGACAGACAGACTGTGATGAGGGGATGTGGTTGGTTGTGTGTTACAGACAGACTGCGATGAGGGGATGTGGTTGGTTGTGTGTTACAGACAGATTGTGATGAGGGGATGTGGTTGGTTGTGTGTTACAGACAGACTGTGATGAGGGGATGTGGTTGGTTCTGTGTTACAGGCAGACTGTGATGAGGGGATGTGGTTGGTTGTGTGTTACAGACAGACTGTGACTAGGGGATGTGGTTGGTTGTGTGTTACAGACAGACTGTGATGAGGGGATGTGGTTGGTTGTGTGTTACAGACAGACTATGATGAGGGGATGTGGTTGGTTGTGTGTTACAGACAGACTGTGACGAGGGGATGTGGTTGGTTGTGTGTTACAGACAGACTGTGATGAGGGGATGTGGTTGGTTGTGTGTTACAGACAGACTGTGATGAGGGGATGTGGTTGGTTGTGTGTTACAGACAGACTGCGACTAGGGGATGTGGTTGGTTGTGTGTTACAGACAGACTGTGATGAGGGGATGTGGTTGGTTGTGTGTTACAGACAGACTGTGACTAGGGGATGTGGTTGGTTGTGTGTTACAGACAGACTGTGACTAAGGGATGTGGTTGGTTGTGTGTTACAGACAGACTGTGACTAGGGGATGTGGTTGGTTGTGTGTTACAGACAGACTGTGACTAGGGGATGTGGTTGGTTGTGTGTTACAGACAGACTGTGATGAGGGGATGTGGTTGGTTGTGTGTTACAGACAGACTGTGATGAGGGGATGTGGTTGGTTGTGTCCATCACCACTTGTCTTTTTGCTGTTGACACTTTCTCTCCGTGTCTGGCAGGGTTAGTCTGTCTGTGTGTGCTGCGTCCTGCCTCATCATACTATCTGATACATCAGAGAGAGAGGGAGGGAGGGGCCTACCTGCCTCATCATACTATCTGATATATCAGAGAGAGAGGGAGAGGGAGGGGCCTACCTGCCTCATCATACTATCTGATACATCAGAGAGAGAGGGAGAGGGAGGGGCCTACCTGCCTCATCATACTATCTGATACATCAGAGAGAGAGGGAGAGGGAGGGGCCTACCTGCCTCATCATACTATCTGATACGTCAGAGAGAGAGAGAGGGAGAGGGAGGGGCCTACCTGCTTCATCATACTATCTGATACATCAGAGAGAGAGAGAGGGAGAGGGAGGGGCCTACCTGCTTCATCATACTATCTGATACATCAGAGAGAGAGAGGGAGGGGCCTACCTGCTTCATCATACTATCTGATACATCAGAGAGAGAGAGAGGGAGAGGGAGGGGCCTACCTGCCTCATCATACTATCTGATACATCAGAGAGAGAGGGAGAGGGAGGGGCCTACCTGCTTCATCATACTATCTGATACATCAGAGAGAGAGAGGGAGGGGCCTACCTGCCTCATCATACTATCTGATACATCAGAGAGAGAGAGAGAGTGAGGGGCCTACCTGCCTCATCACACTATCTGATACGTCAGAGAGAGAGAGGGATAGGGAGGGGCCTACCTGCTTCATCATACTATCTGATACATCAGAGAGAGAGAGGGAGGGGCCTACCTGCCTCATCATACTATCTGATACATCAGAGAGAGAGGGAGAGTGAGGGGCCTACCTGCTTCATCATACTATCTGATACATCAGAGAGAGAGGGAGAGGGAGGGGCCTACCTGCTTCATCATACTATCTGATACATCAGAGAGAGAGAGGGAGGGGCCTACCTGCTTCATCATACTATCTGATACATCAGAGAGAGAGAGGGAGGGGCCTACCTGCTTCATCATACTATCTGATACATCAGAGAGAGAGAGAGAGAGAGGGGCCTACCTGCTTCATCATACTATCTGATACATCAGAGAGAGAGAGGGAGGGGCCTACCTGCTTCATCATACTATCTGATACATCAGAGAGAGAGAGAGAGGGAGGGGCCTACCTGCCTCATCATACTATCTGATACATCAGAGAGAGAGAGGGAGGGGCCTACCTGCTTCATCATACTATCTGATACATCAGAGAGAGAGAGGGAGGGGCCTACCTGCTTCATCATACTATCTGATACATCAGAGAGAGAGAGAGGGAGGGGCCTACCTGCTTCATCATACTATCTGATACATCAGAGAGAGAGAGAGAGGGAGGGGCCTACCTGCCTCATCATACTATCTGATACATCAGAGAGAGAGAGGGAGAGGGAGGGGCCTACCTGCCTCATCATACTATCTGATACGTCAGAGAGAGAGAGGGAGAGGGAGGGGCCTACCTGCTTCATCATACTATCTGATACATCAGAGAGAGAGAGAGGGAGAGGGAGGGGCCTACCTGCTTCATCATACTATCTGATACATCAGAGAGAGAGGGAGAGGGAGGGGCCTACCTGCTTCATCATACTATCTGATACATCAGAGAGAGAGAGGGAGAGAGGGAGGGGCCTACCTGCTTCATCATACTATCTGATACATCAGAGAGAGAGAGGGAGGGGCCTACCTGCTTCATCATACTATCTGATAGATGCACTACTGTTCCACTGGAGGTCATAAGGTGAATGCACCAATTTGTAAGTCGCTCTGGATAAGAGCGTCTGCTAAATGACTTAAATGTAAATGTAAAATGTAAATGATACATCAGAGAGAGAGAGGGAGGGGCCTACCTGCCTCATCATACTATCTGATACATCAGAGAGAGAGAGGGAGGGGCCTACCTGCCTCATCATACTATCTGATACGTCAGAGAGAGAGAGAGAGAGAGGGAGGGGCCTACCTGCTTCATCATACTATCTGATACATCAGAGAGAGAGAGGGAGGGGCCTACCTGCCTCATCATACTATCTGATACATCAGAGAGAGAGAGGGAGGGGCCTACCTGCCTCATCATACTATCTGATACGTCAGAGAGAGAGAGAGAGAGGGAGGGGCCTACCTGCTTCATCATACTATCTGATACATCAGAGAGAGAGAGGGAGGGGCCTACCTGCTTCATCATACTATCTGATACATCAGAGAGGGAGAGGGAGGGGCCTACCTGCCTCATCATACTATCTGATACATCAGAGAGAGAGAGAGAGAGTGAGGGGCCTACCTGCTTCATCATACTATCTGATACATCAGAGAGAGAGAGGGAGGGGCCTACCTGCTTCATCATACTATCTGATACATCAGAGAGGGAGAGGGAGGGGCCTACCTGCTTCATCATACTATCTGATACATCAGAGAGAGAGAGGGAGGGGCCTACCTGCTTCATCATACTATCTGATACATCAGAGAGAGAGAGGGAGAGGGAGGGGCCTACCTGCTTCATCATAGTATCTGATACATCAGAGAGAGAGAGGGAGGGGCCTACCTGCCTCATCATACTATCTGATACATCAGAGAGAGAGAGGGAGGGGCCTACCTGCCTCATCATACTATCTGATACGTCAGAGAGAGAGAGAGGGAGAGGGAGGGGCCTACCTGCTTCATCATACTATCTGATACATCAGAGAGAGAGAGGGAGGGGCCTACCTGCTTCATCATACTATCTGATACATCAGAGAGAGAGAGGGAGGGGCCTACCTGCTTCATCATACTATCTGATACATCAGAGAGGGAGAGGGAGGGTCCTACCTGCTTCATCATACTATCTGATACATCAGAGAGAGGGAGAGGGAGGGGCCTACCTGCCTCATCACACTATCTGATACGTCAGAGAGAGAGAGGGATAGGGAGGGGCCTACCTGCTTCATCATACTATCTGATACATCAGAGAGAACGAGGGAGGGGCCTACCTGCCTCATCATACTATCTGATACATCAGAGAGAGAGGGAGAGGGAGGGGCCTACCTGCTTCATCATACTATCTGATACATCAGAGAGAGAGGGAGAGGGAGGGGCCTACCTGCCTCATCATACTATCTGATACATCAGAGAGAGAGAGGGAGGGGCCTACCTGCTTCATCATACTATCTGATACATCAGAGAGAGAGAGGGAGGGGCCTACCTGCTTCATCATACTATCTGATACATCAGAGAGAGAATGGGGGAGGCTCAGCACATTTCATGGTTGCTGGGCAACGGGCAGAGGAAAGACAGACTACAGCTTACTGAGGACAGACGGACACACAACCGTCTCCGGTGATACTCTCCCCACCACCTCGACTTTCTGAAAAATCAACTCATATTTTAATTACGGAATGGGATCACTGAATGAGTTCATCTTTCATTATTTCAACCTCATTCAAATGTTTGTAGCCTATTTTCTTTTTGGAAGGAAACCGACTCCTTGGAAACTATGAGGGAAATGAATCTGCAACTCTCTGAAAAACAAAGTCAGATATTTTCAATTCAGGCCAACAAACAAGATCCAGTTTTAATCTCGCGAGGTGGGCAGGAAGTGCTGAAACGGGAAAACATAAAATAGAGTTATCAGGATGGGAGTCAGAACATACCATAGAGTTACCAGGATGAGAGTCAGAACATACCATAGAGTTACCAGGATGAGAGTCAGAACATACCATAGAGTTACCAGGATAGGGGAGTCAGAACATACCATAGAGTTACCAGGATGGGAGTCAGAACATACCCAGGATGAGAGGTTACCATAGAGTTACCAGGATGAGAGTCAGAACATACCATAGAGTTACCAGGATAGGGGAGTCAGAACATACCATAGAGTTACCAGGATAGGGGAGTCAGAACATACCATAGAGTTACCAGGATGGGAGTCAGAACATACCATAGAGTTACCAGGATGGGAGTCAGAACATACCATAGAGTTACCAGGTTGGGGGAGTCAGAACATACCATAGAGTTACCAGGATGAGAGTCAGAACATACCATAGAGTTACCAGGATAGGGGAGTCAGAACATACCATAGAGTTACCAGGATGAGAGTCAGAACATACCATAGAGTTACCAGGATGAGGAGTCAGAACATACCATAGAGTTACCAGGATAGGGGAGTCAGAACATACCATAGAGTTACCAGGATGAGAGTCAGAACATACCATAGAGTTACCAGGATAGGGGAGTCAGAACATACCATAGAGTTACCAGGATGAGAGTCAGAACATACCATAGAGTTACCAG